>NC_084558.2:42363327-42378327 GCF_033978685.3 Nerophis lumbriciformis | reverse complement strand
AAAATGAAAGTCATATGTTTGTGCTTGTTTGCAAAAATGTACAACTGTGCTGTGTGCTAATGAGAAGGGTTTCTAATTAGGCGTGTCCCGATACAACTGCTTCACTTAGGATACCGTACTGATATTGCACCCTTGATTTTTGGCCGATAATGATATTGATCCAATGCAATATCAGCACGAATCACACATCAATTTATTTATAGGGCTGTCAAAATTAACACATTAAGACATGCAATTAATTAGGAGTGCATAAAAAATATTATTCATCTCGATTTTAAATAAATTCATAATTAGCAAAAATCAATAAAAATAAATAAATAATTGGGGGGACATTATGTATATATATATATATATATATATATATATATATATATATATATATATATATATATATATATATATATATATATATATATATATATATATATATATATATATATATATATATAGCACCTGGGGATAGGTTGATTGGCAACACTAAATTGGCCCTAGTGTGTGAATGTGAGTGTGAATGTTGTCTGTCTATCTGTGTTTGCCCTGCGATGAGGTGGCGACTTGTCCAGGGTGTACACCGCCTTCCGCCCGAATGCAGCTGCGATAGGCTCCAGCACTCCCCGCGACCCCAAAAGGGACAAGCGGTAGAAAATGGATGGATGGATGGATGTATATATATATATACTGTGTATATATATATATATATATATATATATATATATATATATATATAGATACATATATATATACATATACACACAAATATATACATATATACACATACATATATATATATACACATACTGTATATATATATGTATATATACATATACACACAAATATATACATATACATATATATATACACATACATATATATATATATACATATATATATATATATACACACACATATATATGAATATATATATATATATATACATACATATATATATATACATATATATAAATATATATATGTATATATATATACATTCACACATATATATATATATATATACATATATATATATATATATACATAAATATATATATGTATATATATATATACATTCACACATATATATATATATATATATATATATATATATATATATATATATATATATATATATATATATATATATATATATACTATACACATATATACTATACACATATCTATGGAACAGAGTTTAGTGCATGTGCCTCACAATACGAAGGTCCTGGGTTCGATCCCCGGGCTCGGGGTCTTTCCCACTGGGTACTCCGGCTTCCAAAGACATGCACCGGGGGGGGATAGATTGATTGACAACACTGAATTGGCCCTAGTGTGTGAATGTAAGTGTAAATGTTGTCTGTCTGTGTTGGCCTAGCAAAGAGATGGCGACTTGTCCAGGGTGTACCCCGCCTTCCGCCAATGTGCAGCTGGGATAGGCTCCAGCACACCTGCGACCCCAAGAGGGACAAGCGGTAGAAAATGGATGTTATCGATCGATTAAAAATTATATATATATAAAATGTCAATTGATTAAAAAACAATTATGAATTGATTTGGAATCGGGATGAATAAGAATCACTATTCGGACATTAATTGATTATTTTGTGCACCCCTAACAAACTTGTGTGCTTATCGGAGGACATATAGATACTAACTGGCTGTTCAGCTTTGCACAAGTAAACAGTCATATCGGATCACTTACATCCGAAATTTCATATGCAAGCCCATATCATCCAATTTTTTTTTTTTTTTTTCTGATAACAGACCAATATCAATATTGTATCAGGACACCCCTATTTCTAATAACATGGTTACAATTGTCTCTGGAAAGGCGAACTTAAAAGATAAGATGCAGGTGTACCTAATGTTGGGAAGGGGTGCAAGGGAGTGTTTCTTGTTATACAATGCTGCAATTAGTTGTAACAAATGACAGAAGTCATTTCCATTAGTCAGAGGTGTCCAAAGTGCGGCACGGGCTCCATTTGTGGCCCGCAGCTAATTTTTCAACGGACCGCAAAACATTTCATGAATACCATGAGAGGGAAAAAAAAGAAAAAGAAAAAAGTGGAATAAAAGAGCCAACAGGTGAAATGTAAGGAGGAAAAGTTGCAATGTGGACTTGAAGAACATAAAGCTGCCATGCAGATAATTGTCTTTCTTTAAAATTGTCATTGCGCAAAAAATAATAATAAAAAGAATCAAAATCTATGTTGTTATGAATTATTGACCAATTAAAGGCTCTAATTACTTTACATCAAACATTTTTGCGGAAAATAATGCATAATTTGTGTTTGCTGTAACAACAAGTTAAAATATTAAAACATTTTATAATTGATGGATAGATTTTAAGTTGATCAAGAAATTTAAGAGTTTAAATTAAAAAAAATCTGTATGACTTATTTTCACACTTTTATGAGTGGGGTTCCCTTTTGGATCCCTGATCATTTTAGTGGGATTTTTTTTTTTAATCTGCCATTGTAATGACTCAAAATCAATGTTGTTATGAATTATTGACCAATTTAAGGCTTCAATTAATTCACATCAAATATTCCACTTTGAATTTTTTGGGAGGGAAATTGCGGCATATTTTAAGTTTTTGCCATTAAACACTTATTTAGGAAAAAGGGTATAAACCAAAACAATTTTAAATGTTAATTCTATCAACAAATAGATCTGAAATTGAGCTACAAATTTAAGCATTTAAAAAAGTACATATGAATTGCTTTTTAAAATGTGTATATATATATATATATATATATATATATATATATATATATATATATATATATATATATATATATATATACACACACACACACACATATATATACACACATATATACACACATTTTTATACATATATATATATATATGTGTGTGTGTATATATATATACACACACACATATATAAATACAAATGTGTATATAAATGTGTGTGTGTATAAATGTGTAGATATATATATGTATATATATAAATATATAAGTGTGTGTATATATATATACAAACCCCGTTTCCATATGAGTTGGGAAATTGTGTTAGATGTAAATATAAACAGAATACAATGATTTGCAAATCATTTTCAACCCATATTCAGTTGAATATGCTACAAAGACAACATATTTGATGTTCAAACTGATAAACATTTTTTTGTGTGCAAATAATCATTAATTAACTTTAGAATTTGATGCCAGCAACACGTGACAAAGAAGTTGGGAAAGGTGGCAATAAATACTGATAAAGTTGAGGAATACTCATCAAACACTTATTTGGAACATCCCACAGGTGTGCAGGCTAATTGGGAACAGGCGGGTGCCATGATTTAAAAGTTAGATTCCATGAAATACTCAGTCTTTCACAAGAAAGGATGGGGCGAGGTACACCCCTTTGTCCACAACTGCGTGAGCAAATAGTCAAACAGTTTAAGAACAACGTTCCTCAAAGTGCAATTGCAAGAAATTTAGGGATTTCAACATCTACGGTCCATAATATCATCAAAAGGTTCAGAGAATCTGGAGAAATCACTCCACGTAAGCGGCATGGCCGGAAACCAACATTGAATGACCGTGACCTTCGATCCCTCAGACAGCATTGTATCAAAAACCGACCTCAATCTCAAAAGGATATCACCACATGGGCTCAGGAACACTTCAGAAAACCACTGTCACTAAATACAGTTTGTCACTACATCTATAAGTGCAAGTTAAAGCTCTACTATGCAAAGCGAAAGCCATTTATCAACAACATCCAGAAACGCCGCCGGCTTCTCTGGGCCCGAGATCATCTAAGATGGACTCATGCAAAGTGGAAAAGTGGTCTGTGGTCTAACGAGTCCACATTTCAAATTGTTTTTGGAAATATTCGACATCGTGTCATCCGGACCAAAGGGGAAGCGAACCATCCAGACTGTTATCGACGCAAAGTTCAAAAGCCAGCATCTGTGATGGTATGGGGGTGCATTAGTGCCCACGACATGGGTAACTTACACATCTGTGAAGGCACCATTAATGCTGAAAGGTACATACAGGTTTTGGAACAACATGTGCTGCCATCTAAGCGCCGTCTTTTTCATGGACGCCCCTGCTTATTTCAGCAAGACAATGCCAAGCCACATTCAGCACGTGTTACAACAGCGTGGCTTCGTAAAAAAAGAGTGCGGGTACTTTCCTGGCCCATCTGCAGTCCAGACCTGTCTCCCATCGAAAATGTGTGGCGCATTATGAAGCCTAAAATACGACAGCGGAGACCCCAGACTGTTGAACGACTGCAGCTCTACATAAAACAAGAATGGGAAAGAATTCCACTTTCAAAGCTTCAAAAATTAGTTTCCTGAATTCCCAATCGTTTGTTGAGTGTTGTTAAAAGAAAAGGTGATGTTACACAGTGGTGAACATGCCCTTTCCCAACTACTTTGGCACGTGTTGCAGCCATGAAATTCTAAGTTAATTATTATTGTATATATATGTATGTACATACATATATATATATATATATATTAGAGATGCGCGGTTTGCGGGCACAACCGCGGAGTCCGCGGATTATCCGCGGATCGGGCGGATGAAATTAAAAAAAATTAGATTTTATCCGCGGGTCGGGTCGGGCGGTTGAAATAAAAAAAAATTAGATTTTAAATAGATTCAGGCGGGTGGCAGTTAAACCAATTCGGAAATATATATACATAGTTAAATGTTGTTACCCACATACGAAAAACGAGCAGGCACCTGCTGCATATGCCACAACAGAAGAAAAAAAAAGAAAAAGAGATGAACACTTTTACGGAGCGGAGAAGGGACGCCTCGCCGGGGTCCGGGACCGAGGCCCCTTCCCCCGAGAGGGCCCCACCGGGAGCCGTAGCTGAGGCGATCCGCGAGAAGGGCCCGACGCACGTCCAGGGTCACCACCGCACCGACACCCCGCCTCGTCCGCCTTCGCCGCGGCCGGCGTCACGCGCAGCAGGTAAGCAGCTTACCTGCCCGCCACCCCCGTGGCCGGGGGCGCGTAACAGGGGTCACTCCGCGCGCAGTGCGCTCACGAAAGGGGTGGGGCTCACCCTGGTTGATATAGACAGCAGGACGGTGGCCATGGAAGTTGGAACCCGCTAAGGAGTGTGTAACAACCCACCTGCCGAATCAACTAGCCCTGAAAATGGATGGCGCTGGAGCGTCGGGCCCATAACCGGCCGTCGCCGGCAGCGAGACGCGCTTGGAGGTGCGCTCAGCGCGGCTCCCATATGATTGCGCACTGGTGTGCGTCTGGGTCGTGACAGCGTGGCACGCGAATGTCTGTGCTGCATTGGATCAGTCTCCTTTCTTTAACAGGCAAAAGCTTTATAACCTCACTAATGCCTTGCATCGTCTATATTAGATATACAGGTAAAAGCCAGTAAATTAGAATATTTTGAAAAACTTGATTTATTTCAGTAATTGCATTCAAAAGGTGTAACTTGTACATTATATTTATTCATTGCACACAGACTGATGCATTCAAATGTTTATTTCATTTAATTTTGATGATTTGAAGTGGCAACAAATGAAAATCCAAAATTCCGTGTGTCACAAAATTAGAATATTACTTAAGGCTAATACAAAAAAGGGATTTTTAGAAATGTTGGCCAACTGAAAAGTATGAAAATGAAAAATATGAGCATGTACAATACTCAATACTTGGTTGGAGCTCCTTTTGCCTCAATTACTGCGTTAATGCGGCGTGGCATGGAGTCGATGAGTTTCTGGCACTGCTCAGGTGTTATGAGAGCCCAGGTTGCTCTGATAGTGGCCTTCAGCTCTTCTGCGTTTTTGGGTCTGGCATTCTGCATCTTCCTTTTCACAATACCCCACAGATTTTCTATGGGGCTAAGGTCAGGGGAGTTGGCGGGCCAATTTAGAACAGAAATACCATGGTCCGTAAACCAGGCACGGGTAGATTTTGCGCTGTGTGCAGGCGCCAAGTCCTGTTGGAACTTGAAATCTCCATCTCCATAGAGCAGGTCAGCAGCAGGAAGCATGAAGTGCTCTAAAACTTGCTGGTAGACGGCTGCGTTGACCCTGGATCTCAGGAAACAGAGTGGACCGACACCAGCAGATGACATGGCACCCCAAACCATCACCCAACCATGCAAATTTTGCATTTCCTTTGGAAATCGAGGTCCCAGAGTCTGGAGGAAGACAGGAGAGGCACAGGATCCACGTTGCCTGAAGTCTAGTGTAAAGTTTCCACCATCAGTGATGGTTTGGGGTGCCATGTCATCTGCTGGTGTCGGTCCACTCTGTTTCCTGAGATCCAGGGTCAACGCAGCCGTCTACCAGCAAGTTTTAGAGCACTTCATGGTTCCTGCTGCTGACCTGCTCTATGGAGATGGAGATTTCAAGTTCCAACAGGACTTGGCGCCTGCACACAGCGCAAAATCTACCCGTGCCTGGTTTACGGACCATGGTATTTCTGTTCTAAATTGGCCCGCCAACTCCCCTGACCTTAGCCCCATAGAAAATCTGTGGGGTATTGTGAAAAGGAAGATGCAGAATGCCAGACCCAAAAACGCAGAAGAGTTGAAGACCACTATCAGAGCAACCTGGGCTCTCATAACACCTGAGCAGTGCCAGAAACTCATCGACTCCATGCCACACCGCATTAACGCAGTAATTGAGGCAAAAGGAGCTCCAACCAAGTATTGAGTATTGTACATGCTCATATTTTTCATTTTCATACTTTTCAGTTGGCCAACATTTCTAAAAATCCCTTTTTTGTATTAGCCTTAAGTAATATTCTAATTTTGTGACACACGGAATTTTGGATTTTCATTTGTTGCCACTTCAAATCATCAAAATTAAATGAAATAAACATTTGAATGCATCAGTCTGTGTGCAATGAATAAATATAATGTACAAGTTACACCTTTTGAATGCAATTAGTGAAATAAATCAAGTTTTTCAAAATATTCTAATTTACTGGCTTTTACCTGTATAACAACGGGCGGGTGCGGTTCTGATCAAATGTTAGATCGGGTGGATGGCGGATGGTTGACGACTTTCTGATGCGGTTGCGGATGAAATAATTGCCTATCCGCGCATCTCTAATATATATATATATATATATATATATATATATATATATATATATATATATATAGGTTTTGAAAATAAATAATATCCAAATAGCCCCCGCATGCTCTCATTTTTCAATGTGTGGCTCTCAGTGGAAAAAGTTTGGACACCCCTGCAATAAGTCAACATTAAACATGAAAGAATGTTAAAAACAGTCACACAAAGCAACATCATCTGTCACAAAAAGAAATGAAATGAGTATTCCTTATGTTGTGGTTAAGTTGGGACTGGTAAAAGAGGGCGTGAAGAAAAAGAGGCACACGCTGGGTTTTACCTGACATTTCCGGTGCAAAGTCTTGTGTGAGGAAAGATGGAGATGAGAGGAAAATACAGGCGAGGTCTAACAGGAACAGGTAAAGAAACACACCCGAAACACAAAACTGTTCAAGTCAATGATTCAAAGCAATGAGAAAAATCTAATAAAACCACAACGACGGATCAAATAAAAACATTGTGCATGTTTTAAACACTGCCTGGATTAGACCGAGCGCTTAGAGGCTTAATTCCCATCGCCACTTCTGAGCCGTGATGCTCTTTTGACTTTGAAGCCCAGACGTTTGACAGTAACGAGACACTGTTTGACAACATACGTGCCAGGGGGCTTTCATGGGCGACCCCCCTGACCCCTACAAGGTGCCAATTAACTGTGGATTACGCTTAGCTTAGGCATCAGGTCAGCGCTAATGTCGCTGCTCTTTATAAAACACGGCGGCGGCTGCACGGAAAGCCACCAGGAACTAAAGTGTCAAGGCGACGCGCTTTGAAAAGAAAAAAAAAACACTAAAGCAAACACGCAGGGCGTAGAACTTTGGATATTATATAACCGAATAAACACGGGGAAGTGACTGAAAAGTAAAGCAAAGGACATTTTAATTCCCAAAGTCAAGTGTGGGGTCACCTTAACAGGCCTTTTCCTTCATTCCTGTCAGGAAGCACGCCTAACTTGAGGTTAAAAAGGTGGAAATTGACCCAAAACAGTACAAAAACAACCAGCAAATAGTGCAAAAATAATAACAACACTGGTAGGGGCACTCACAAGTTCATAAATATATTGACTTAACATAGTGCAATTATTTTCTGTTACTCTCCGCCTTGACTATAAATATTCCAATTTGTCAATAAAATTAATGTAAGTACACTTCTGTATAACATTATATTATCATTAACATTCAAGAAAACAAAAAAATAAAACTATAGATCAACTTATAACTTTATCAATATTGTTTTTTGGTCTCTAATAGAAAATATTTTAAATTCTCAATTTGCCTGAAATAAAAACATTTTTAAAAATCTTTATTTGAACTACAAACATTTTATGAACGACTTGAACCATTTGATACTGAAAAATAAAGCGAAATAAACTCAATAAATAATAATACATTCCATTTAATCAGCAGCTTTAACTCAGGAGCACAATATATAAAACACTTTAACAGCCAAAACTAAAATGAATAAAACGTTTTGTGCTGATTTTATTTTATTTTTTTTATAAATCAAAATGCAGAAAGTTGGGATTAATGGCTACAATAAGCAAGTTTTGTAGTGCGCAGCTTTTCCAAGCGGGGTTTGAAGCAAAATACTGATAAAGCATTGTCCGTATCACTTCGATATGGACAAACAAATGCAGAAAAAAGCACATTTTGGTCACTTCAAATAAATAATTTAACCATTTTCAGTACATTTTACCTTTTTTCCATGACTGGAAAAACATTTAACAGTTAAACATTGTTTGAGGTTGCCAGTATGCGTAGGAACCCTGTTGAAATATCACTATTAGAGATGGACCGATATTTTTTTTCCCAGGGACGATACCATTTATTAGTACCGTATTTTTCGGACAATAAGTCGCAGTTTTTTTCATAGTTTGGCCGGGCTCCAGTGCGATTTATATGTGTTTTTTCCTTCTTTATTATGCATTTTCGGCAGGTGCGACTTATACTCCGGTGCGACTTATACTCCGAAAAATACGGTAGTCAAGGAGGCAGATAACCGATATTTGGAGCTGACATTCATTTGCAGTAAAAGTTATTTAAACAACAAAAGTATGTCAGTAAACAGCTGGAAAAGGCTTTTTTACTTATTTTATGTAAGGTTGGACCAGTAGCGACATAATGTTTTATGCGCCGCTAATGTTGTGGTTAATTTTGCAGCAAAAACATAAACACATTTATTACTTGTGTCGTTGTGTCGTTATTACTTGTGTCGTTGTGTTGGTCACTTCAAATAAATCATTTAACCATTTTCAGTACATTTTACCTTTTTTCCATGACTGGAAAAACATTTAACAATTAAACATTGTTTGAGGTTGCCAGTATGCGTAGGAATCCTGTGGATATATCACTATTAGAGATGGACCGATATTTTTTTTTTCCAGGGACGATATCATTTATTAGTACCGTATTTTTCGGACTATAAGTCGCAGTTTTTTTCATAGTTTGGCCGGGCTCCAGTGCAATTTATATATGTTTTTTCCTTCTTTATTATGCATTTTCGGCAGGTGCGACTTAAACTCCGGTGCGACTTATACTCCGAAAAATACGGTAGTCAAGGAGGCAGATAACCGATATTTGGAGCTGATATTCATTTGCAGTAAAAGTTATTTAAACAACAAAAGTATGTCAGTAAACAGCTGGAAAAGGCTTTTTTACTTATTTTATGAAACGTTGGACCAGTAGCGACATAATGTTTTATGCGCCGCTAATGTTGTGGTTAATTTCGCAGCAAAAACATAAACACATTTATTACTTGTGTCTAAGAGGAGCATCGACATTTCCAATCCAAAATATGGGAACTCTCCTGGGAAAATTGGTATAAATATGGAATTTCTCTACATCACAATAACTCGCCATCTACTCAATTTGATAGCAGTTTATAGATTTAATACATTGTAAGGTTTCCTTGTGAGGAACTCTGAAATATTGTGAACATTTCAATAAAAACAATTCTGGGCTTCTTCACATAGATTATAGTTGAGACATTTTTTTAAAGATAGCTGACATCATTTCTTCCTTGATGTTACAGAAAGTATGAGAATGTGTGAGCTGCTGCCAGCTCTTCTTTACTTATGTAATGATCACGTATTTGTCAAGATATTTACACAAAGTTTGGATTTTTGTAATATATCTTGTCTGTCTTCATGTCCATCCATCTCTGTCACATTGTTACTTTATTGAATGATGGAACATGAAACTCGCGGCGCTCCTTTAATGAGCCCACGCTCCGAGTGTTGCGGACAAACGGAGGCTTGTCGAGCGACTCCATCGCTGCAGTAGCGAAAACAAACAAAAGGGGACTGGGAAGACGCCAGGAACGAAGGACAAGTACTGGATTTCTTGACAAAAATTGAAAGTTTTGGCGGGTAAGCAGAGGGGACGTACTGTAAGGCAGTGGTCCCTAACCACCGGGCCTGTGGATCGATTGGTACCGGGCCGCACAAGAAATTAAAAAATAAATAAATAAATAAATTTTTTTTTTTTTTTTTTAAATTAAATTATTCTGTTATTAATATTTCTGGTTCCTACATTATATATTAATATAGATCAATACAGTCTGCAGGGATACAGTCCGTAAGCACACATGATTGTATTTTTTTATGACAAAAAAAAATAAAAATACCGTTGACCGGTCCGCAATTACAAAAAAGGTTGGGGACCATTGCTGTAGGGGACATTAGAAGGAGAGAAAGGAGGGTGCGGCCGCATGAGTGCTGCAGAGAAAGAGGCTGTGTAGACCGGAGAAGAATTTTCACAAGAACTCAAATAAACGTCCTGCCAGATATCAAAACATATTTGGAGAAAATTACTGACAGTAAGGCTATGAATCTTTGGGCACTGCACGATTTGATTCTTGAAAAATGTTTTTTTTATATGAATACACATGTACCTATATATTTGTATGTATATATATTTGTATATATATATATATTAAGGGTGTAGCGGTACACAAAAATCTTGCTTCGGTACGTACCTCGGTTAAGAGGTCACGGTTCGGTTCATTTTCGGTATGGTAAGAAAACAACAAAATATACATTTTCTGGTTATTTATTTACCAAATTTGTAAACAATGGCTTTATCCTTTTAACATTGGGAACACTATAATAATTCTGCCCAAAAATAGAAATAGCTCTGTGTGTGATGGATGTGAGCCACCACTAGGTGATGAGTGCAACAGCAGGCAGTCATGAATGCTAAGCATAACAATAACATATACCTGTATATACACACAGGGTCCATTGCCAGGGTTAATGTGGTCAACATATATCAAATAAAAACTAAATAAAACTAAATAAGACAAGGCTCAGAATTGGTTTCTTAACAAACCTTTCTACATATAAAGTGCAACATTTCTACATATAAAGTGCAACATTAAACTGCTGCAAGTTGTTGCTCAGATTAAATAAAATGACAAAACTTTTCTTCTACATATAAAAAGTGCAACATTAAACAGTTTCAAGTCAACTCAGCCTCAGATTAACTTTTCTTTCCCTCCCAGCGTTTAACCCTGGTGACTTTCACTCAATCTTCATGTTTTTTGCCAGGAAAATCTGTTTATTCACATTGTCTGCAGAAAGAACAGACCTGCTTGCAGTTACAATGTCTCCAGCTGTGGAAAATACCCTTTCGCTGGGCACGGAGGTAGCAGGTATGGCGAGGTAGTGCCTGGCTAACTTGGCAGTAAGAGGATATATGGGCTCATTGTTCTTCCATCATAAAAGTGGGTCAAAATCTTTTTTTTTTTTTTTTTTTAAACTACCGGTATATTATGTTTATTAACTCAGGAAATACAGTATTTGCCTGGTCACATGAGGACTTGAAATATGACCAATGTATGATCCTGTAACTACTGGTACTTGGTATCGGATCAATACCCAAATTTGTGGTATCATCCAAAACTTATGTAAAGCATCCAAACAACAGAAGAATAAGTGTTTATTACATTTTAACACAAGTGTAGATGGAACATGTTCAAACCGAAAATAAGCAGATATTAACAGTAAATTAACTTAACCCTCATAATGTTGACAAAATAATAGAATGATAAATGACACAATATGTTACTGCATACATCAGCAGACAAATTAGGAGCCTGTGTTTGCTTACTTACTACTAAAAGACAAGTTTTCTTTTACGTTAACTATTTTATTTAAGGCCAAAATTGTTCTTCGATTTCAATAAGAAACATATGTTTAATGTACGGTAAGATTTTTTGTTAAAATAAAGCTAATAATGCCATTTTTTGTGGTTACCATTATTTAGAAATGTATCAAAAAGTAATACAATTTGGTACCGGTACCAAAATGTTGGAATCGGGACAACACTTATACATATACTGTATATATATATATATATATATATATACACATATACATATACACATTATATATATATATATATAATGTGTATATGTATGTGTGTGTATATATATATATATATATATATATATATATATATATATATATATATATATACACACACACACATTATATATATATGTGTATATATATATACAGTATATATATACACACACACACACACATTATATATATATATGTGTGTATATATATATATATATATATATACACACATTATATATATATATATGTGTGTGTATATATATATATATATATATATATTTGTATATATATATATATATATATATCGTTTAAATATATCGTGAAAATCGTTTTTCAAATGCATCGCGATTCTTATTTGTGATGATTCTTAATCGATTAAAAAATATATATATATATGTATGTATATTTACTGTATGTATGTATGAATGTATATATATACATATATATATATGTGTATATATATATATATATATATACACATATATATGTGTATATATATATATATGTGTGTGTGTGTATATATATATATATATATATATATATATATATTATATATATATATATATACATACAGTATATATACATAAATATATATATATATTTTTAATGGATTAAAAATCATGACAAATAAGAATCACGATGCATTTGAAAAACAATTTTTTTAACACATCTAACTGATAACGAGAGTAATTTTTATCCTTAAATGAATAAAAAATTGGGTTCCAACAAAAAGGGAACCTTACTCATGCAGGACAAAAGGATTAAAATATATATATATATATATATATATATATATATATATATATATATATATATACACACATACTAAACACTGGTATCATATGTGTATATATTGTATCTGCTGATAAAATTCTGTTGTAGTTGAAAAAAAAAAGAAGTCAAAATAAAGGTCAAAATGCCAAATATTGGCGACAATAATCGGTCGACGTCTAATGCCGATATTCTTGTGGTTCATATTATCCCTGTGTCATGGGGACAGATGACAGACAGATTTGATTACCTGCGGTTGTGGACGCGGCGTTGGCCGAGCTCGCCGCCAGGAAGGGACCAAGCGGATCGAGGGACAAGAGGTCGTTGTTGGACAGTCTGCGGCGCACACAAGACAGTTTGATTGATTACATTGGCAGCAGAAAGAAAACAACGGTGCTACAAAACGCTAGAAAAGTGAACTCACTCGTATGAAGGTGGCACTCTGGGTTTGGCTAGCTCATCACCTGCGGCGGGGAGAGGGGAAAAAAATGAATTTTTTAAGGAAGCTTGTGGAGTGGTGACAGAAAAAAATAAACGTAAAAAAAATAAAAAACCAAAGTAGATTTTCACCAGCTGGTACACCAGCATGATTGTCAATAGGAACGTTTGAAGTTCATCACACCTTGACCCAGAAATGCAAACTCAGGTTTGGGTTGGGGGAAAATGCCATAAAAAGTACAAAAATAAAAGTCTCTTTCAAATCATTTCTTCAAGCTTTGTGCACCATGCACTTTAGAACAGGGGGTGCTGGTATTAGATGTGTACAATAAATAGAAAAGGGTTGATTTTTGTATGCCGTACCCCTGTTTTAAGTTGCTGCAGAAGTGAAGAGGAGAAGCAAACACGCCAGCGCATGTTTCAAAGTGTCAGTGCTGTTAGCAGCCGCGGAGGAGACTTCCATGGGGGAGAGGGAACAGGACCGGGGTCTGGGGGTTACTGCCAGGGGTGAACAGATACTCACCAGCACCCTGAGCCTTGGAGCCTAATGCGGACACTCCTGTGAACCCTGAGCGCATGCACAGCATACATCAGTGCCTGCCTTAGACACACACCTTTACCAACAAAGAACTGAACACCACTGATACTTTTTGGATGAAATTGTGCCAAACGAGAAACAGAAAACAATAAGTTCAGACCTCCAACAAAGTTTTTCAAGACACACATTTCATTTTACAGTCATTAACTTATTTTTGCACCTGAAGAACATTAACTGCAATGTCAAACACCTTCGCATTGGTCAATCATGATTCCGAATTACGTGGTTTTATTATGATGGATAATTTTTTGGGGATGTGCTTCACTTGTCATATGAAGGAACATCACACGGTTACTTTTGCATAATTCAACATGTCCAAAAAGGAGTAGGAAGAAGCAGAGTTTATCTAATCCAACAAGGGATGGCCTAAAATCTATAAGGATTCTTATTTATCCCGATTATAAATCTATTAATAATTTTCAACATTCGATTTAAAACCAAAAAAATAGCCTATATATATATATATATATATATATATATATATATATATATATATATATATATATATATACATACACATACACACCACACATATACTTATATATATATATATATACAGTATATATATATAGACATACACACACACCACATATACATATACACGCACACACACACACACACACACACACCCATATATACATACATAAATATAAACATACATATATACATACACATACATGTATATATACACATACATATATACATATTTATGTGTGTATATATACACATAAATATGCATATATACATA
>NC_084558.2:42300827-42358327 GCF_033978685.3 Nerophis lumbriciformis | reverse complement strand
CAGATAATATTAAAGATTATTATTAAAGCGTTAAAGCGTTTAATACTTCCAGCCTTTCAAGGCCACATAAAATGACGTGGCGGGTCAGATCTGCCCACCGGGCCGTGAGTACAACTGCAACATTTAAAAATGAGCTAATTATGATCACTGCTGTCCAGTTTTTCTTGTTTTATTATCACATTTCAGAGTTTTATTTGCAAGTATGACATAACGTTAGCTGTTTGATACAGTTGCAAGTCCCAGATGTTAGATGGCAGTAATGCATAGTTTATGGTGTTTTGTTTTGCATTTTGATGTGTCCTAAAAAGTGTTAATACTGTAAGTACAGTATTGCACTTATTACGCACCAGCTGTTTGATTGTAACGTGCATCTTAGCTGTAGTTTTCATATACAAATTTGAAGGTGTCGAAATCGCTAATGCTAATCAGTAGCATGTCAATAGCAAAGCCAATGTATAATAGCATTAAGCTAGCGCATTTTTGGGAAAAGTGGAGCCTTACTGTACTTATGTCAGGGCAGTTTTTGAGTCCATTTATTTGTTGGCATAAAAATGTGCAACATTACCTAAAGGTAGTTTGGCTGAATCCGCTCTGAGTGCTGATGAAGTGATAACCAAGTCGGCAATATATTGTAGCGCCACGCGCAACACAGGTACCAATACATGGTACCGTTGGATTTTACGCGAATCGGTGAGACCGGTGGGGAAAACTTTCAGCCACAGCACAACTTTAAGCCACACAGGACGCGGCGGACACAACAGAAGTGACAGCGGAACAAGTTTTGCCGACGGACCGACTTCCTGATGCGAAAGGTTGAAAACTGTTAATGAACGTATTACATGTGCCATGTTCGTCCTGTTCAGTTTAGCTTGTATCCTAACACTTTCGGGGCTTGTTAAATTTTGGAGGATAACCAAAGTATCAACATTTTCTTTACATTGTATTTTTATTGATATTTCAACACGGAAGGGATATTTTGACGCGAAAACTAATGTTCGGAAATGCAGATTTTCGCGGAAATTTCACATGCCTGACAATTACAATCACACGGCTGGTGGGTAATGAATACAATACTTACAGTATCAACAATGTTTAGGGCGCAACAAAAGACTAGATTCAGCAAAGACTGAACTGACTAGCCAACACACGATAATCTATACACTACTGCCATCTAAAGCCTTGGACTTGCAACTTTCATTGATACTACGAAATGTGATACTAAAACACGATAGAACAACTGGACAAGGGTTGTGCGGTATACCGGTACTAATAAAGTACCGCGATACTAAGTGATTGAAATCGGTACTATACTGCCTTTGAAAATTACCGGTACTGTTCTTTCATCTAAATGCTGCTGTGTGGCGGTGACTACAGAGCGAGGCACATGATATTAATAAATAGTGTGTTTGAAGTGCAATATGGAGGTATTTGGGCTTCAAACTATGATACAAGGAAGCGCCACGCTTCAAGTGTTGCTTCAAAACACACCTCGCCAAATGTGGCGATTAGTATTAGCACCTTTGCGTCAAACGTAGGTAAACATTTAAATAATAAGCATTCAGATCTGCACAAGGAATTATAAAAAGTGAAAGCTAATAATGTACAGGTAGTTGTTACACCTGTCCTGCTGTTCTGCTCCGGTGCAGACTGTAGTCGCGGAGCACAGGGCAGATGTTTTCACTTTACCTGGCAATGGGTCTGCTAAGATCCGCTTTCCGGTCAGAATTCGAGGCCGCCAATTTGTGACAATATGGTTGCTTTATTATTAGTTTTCCAGGACACATCCAGACCCGTTCATTTTTCTACTGCGCAGTACAGTGCAGCGCTACCTCTCTCTCTCTCTTTACTCGCCCACTCACTCACTGAAGTCACTTAGACACGTTGCCATTCTCACAAACACACATACACTACTCTCATAAGTTAACAGCTCCCCTGCTGTGCACATGTAGATACATAACATGCAGATACATAGACACGCACACAGCTGCTTGGCTTGATGGCAAATATTAGCGGAGTTAGGAACGCCCATCTAACATTAACTAGTGCAAGTAAAATGACTGAATTTGGTAACAAATTGCTACAATTTGGGTTTTATCTTTAACAAAGTGTGTTTGACTTGCTACATGGCTTATCTGTGTACATTTATCCATAGTTTTGTTTTTAGTACTAACTAATAATTGTAGTTTCTTAAAGCACAAACCAGGATTGACAACCATAAATCATGAAGCATTTAATATAATGTTTTTTTAAATTATATTCTAATCTAATCCTTAATTATAGCAGACTATATGTAATATGGAAAACTGTAAATTGTTCTTTGAGTGAAACAATAAAAACACAATGTGTTTAATGCCCTTTAATTTAGATTTTAACCTTCTAAAATTGTTCTTTGAGTGCAATAGGAAACATATGTTTATTGTATTGTAAGGTTTTCTGTTAAAATAAAACCAAAATTGGCACTCTTTTGTAGTTCCCTTTATTTGGAAAAGTATCGATATGCATTTTGGTACCGGTAACCACAACCCTGAACTGGACAGCAGTTATCATAATCATCCAGTTTTTAAATGTTGCAATAAAAATGAAATTTTATCATCAAAAACAATATTTATTACCACACACAAAAATATCAAAAAAATGGTACCTTTGAGCAGCGATATTGATTCTTAGGTTTTGCGAATTGTTTCAGTATCGGTTCAAATGTGAACGGTACTTAACATTAATAACCCTGCACGGTGAGGGAGCGGTACAGCGACACTGTGCTGCGTGGAGGTGCGGAAGTGGATCCTGAATAACAATGTGCCCAAAACATGACTTAAAACAAAAACAACATTTTTGTTTTTAATCTATATGAATCGTTAGGAAAAGTGTTGCAATACATTGCCATATCGATATTTTTCCCCCACAAAAACTGCATGTCAACATCCCTAAAATACCGTATTGACCTGAATACTCAGACAATACTAAGCCTTTAAATAGAACCCTTTTTTAGATCAGTTGATCTGCCGTCTCTCTTTTTTGCTCTGCCCCCTTCTACGCTAGCTTTTCCGAGTCGGGACCGGGGGTTGACCACTCCTTATGCATCAGTCGGTGACGTCTCGGCGCCCCGACTTGTCTACATGCAAGAGGATCCCCTGCTGGCCCCACTGTGGACTGCACTCTCACATTATTAACCGCATCCACTCGGCATCCATCGCACCGGTCACCCAAGGGGGTTGAGTTTTTTCTTGCCCTGATGTGGGATCTGAGCCGAGGACGTCGTTGTGGCTTTTGCAGCCCTTTGAGACATCTGCGATTAAGGGTTCTAAAAGTAAACTGTGACTTTGTAGTGACTTTGTGACTATGACTAAAGAAATAACTCTTAAAAATATATGCATTTTCCACAATGCATATGCAAAAGTGCAATATATTTATCTGTACAGTAATCTATTTATTTATGTATGCACTTTATTGCTCTTTTATCCTGCACTACAACGAGCTAATGCAACAAAATGTTGTTGTTATCTGTACTGTGAAGTTCAAATTTGAATGGCTAAGTCTATCCATTATTTTTTTAATATGAGAAACAATTGTTTTTACTTCACAAAAAAGGAAAAATCTTCAATAAAATGAGAAAAGATTATCAATGAAATCAATAAATTCATCCATCCATCCATTTTCTACCGCTTATTCCCTTTGGGGTCGCTGGAGCCTATCTCAGCTACAATCGGGCGGAAGGCGGGGTACACCTTGGACAAGTCGCCACCTCATCGCATAAATTCATAAACAAATAATAAATTATCAATCTGTAGACAGGAATTCATTTTTGCCATTAAGTTGAATGTGTTAGTCTTGTTTTTTGTTGAGTCCTACAAAGTGTTTATACTGTAAGTTTTCTACTTCATACGCATCAGCTCTTTGGTATTAACATACATCTTGGTTATAGTTTGGCGTGCCGCAGTTGGGAGAGTGGCCGTGCCAGCAACCTGAGGGTTCCTAGTTCGATCCCCAGCTTCTACCAACCTAGTCACGTCCGTTGTGTCCTTGAGCAAGACACTTCACCCTTGCTCCTGACGGGTCGTGGTTAGCGCCTTGCATGGCAGCTCCCGCCATCAGTGTGTGAATATGTGTGTGAATGGGTGAATGTGGAAATAGTGTCAAAGCGCTTTAAATACCTTGAAGGTAGAAAAGCGTTATACAAGTACAAACCCCGTTTCCATATGAGTTGGGAAATTGTGTTAGATGTAAATATAAACGGAATACAATTATTTGCAAATCATTTTCAACCCTTTTTCAGTTGAATATGCTACAAAGACAACATATTTGATGTTCAAACTGATAAACATTTTTTTTTTTTGCAAATAATCATTAACTTTAGAATTTGATGCCAGCAACACGTGACAAAGAAGTTGGGAAAGGTAGCAATAAATACTGATAAAGTTGAGGAATGCTCATCAAACACTTATTTGGAACATCCCACAGGTGAACAGGCAAATTGGGAACAGGTGGGTGCCATGATTGGGTATAAAAGTAGAGTCCATGAAATGCTCAGTCATTCACAAACAAGGATGGGGCGAGGGTCACCACTTTGTCAACAAATGCGTGAGCAAATTGTTGAACAGTTTAAGAAAAACCTTTCTCAACCAGCTATTGCAAGGAATTTAGGGATTTCACCATCTACGGTCCGTAATATCATCAAAGGGTTCAAAGAATGTGGAGAAATCACTGCACGAAAGCAGCTAAGCCCGTGACCTTCGATCCCTCAGGCTATACTGCATCAACAAGCGACATCAGTGTGTAAAGGATATCACCACATGGGCTCAGGAACACTTCAGAAACCCACTGTCAGTAACTACAGTTGGTCGCTACATCTGTAAGTGCAAGTTAAAACTCTACTATGCAAGGCGAAAACCATTTATCAACAACACCCAGAAACGCCGTCGGCTTCGCTGGGCCTGAGCTCATCTAAGATGGACTGATACAAAGTGGAAAAGTGTTCTGTGGTCTGACGAGTCCACATTTCAAATTGTTTTTGGAAACTGTGGACGTCGTGTCCTCCGGACCAAAGAGGAAAAGAACCATCCGGATTGTTATAGGCGCAAAGTTGAAAAGCCAGCATCTGTGATGGTATGGGGGTGTATTAGTGCCCAAGACATGGGTAACTTACACATCTGTGAAGGCGCCATTAATGCTGAAAGGTACATACAGGTTTTGGAGCAACATATGTTGCCATCAAAGCAACGTTACCATGGACGCCCCTGCTTATTTCAGCAAGACAATGCCAAGCCACGTGTTACATCAACGTGGCTTTATAGTAAAAGAGTGTGGGTACTAGACTGGCCTGTCTGTAGTCCAGACCTGTCTCCCATTGAAAATGTGTGGCGCATTATGAAGCCTAAAATACCACAACGGAGACCCCCGGACTGTTGAACAACTTAAGCTGTACATCAAGCAAGAATGGGAAAGAATTCCTCCTGAGAAGCTTAAAAAATGTGTCTCCTCAGTTCCCAAACGTTTACTGAGTGTTGTTAAAAGGATTTGTGATGTAACACAGTGGTGAACATGCCCTTTCCCAACTACTTTGGCACGTGTTGCAGCCATGAAATTCTAAGTTAATTATTATTTGCAAAAAAAATATAAAGTTTATGAGTTTGAACATCAAATATCTTGTCTATGTAGTGCATTCAATTGAATATGGGTTGAAAGGGATTTGCAAATCATTGTATTCCGTTTATATTTAAATCTAACACAATTTCCCAACTCATATGGAAACGGGGTTTGTATAATCCATTAACATTTACCATTTAAACTTTGATTGATTGATTGATTGATTGACAATAGTAGAGGGTAGAGCACAATCGACTTCTCCCCAGAGCTTTACTTCCCGTCACTCACTAATACGCTAGTGACCTGGAGGGATAGAGCCACGATTCAGAGGCCTGTAACAAGTTAACAAACATCAGAGTATGAGTTAATGATGCTAATTTGAAGATAACATGAGCTAAGAGTGATCGTAGAAGAATTGTCCACATGACAGTCCTATAAAGAAAGATAAAAGAGCTAATAAACACACAACCTTCTTCAGAGGGGTAAAATAACACATTGGGGATTGATAGACGATGTTTTTCCAGCAGGACCTGGTGGAACAAGACAGATAACCGCACGAGGGGCACTCTGCGAGGAATAAAAGCCAGCGAGGCGCGCGGCGGCCGTGCCAGCACGCGGCGGCGAAAGGATCATTTCTGACATGTCAAAATACGCGCGGCCAATTAAGCAATTAATCTGCCCGCGCGCGGCGGGGAGGGCAGACGTCTTCTGAGGCTCGCATTCACGGGAAAGAACAGCTATTTGCTTTTTCCTCGGGACGTGTTGGTTTTGGCTCGCCTTTCTGAGGCCGCGTCTTTGAAAAACAACCGCTGCTAAGTAAAAGGCACTTGAGGGGGACGCGCGCAGTCAGGAGGACGAAAATACAGGGAGGTCAAAATACTCACTGGATTGGTTCCTCCGCATTTGGCCCTGTGGGGGAAGAAAAGAGATTGAGTTGGAAAACATTCCAAAAAAAAGATATATACTGTGTATTTTCATCACGTAAATCAGAGTGAACTAGAATGATTCTTTTTGCAGCTGGTGCTATTATAACTTACAACTTTATTCATGATCAATAATAACTTAACTATAATCCCTCCGACAGCTGCTTTTAATCAGCAACATGAAAACATCACTTTTTTTTATATTCTGCTATGTTTACCAGCTTGGAGTTTAACAAAAGCCTCTAAAGTATATTTCTAAAGAGCAGTTTTTAAATGACATAACTCAAATATTCAATGCCAAATTGCACTTTGCATGTTATTTTTATGTTCTGCTGTATTTACCATCTTAGATTTGATGAAAAGCTTCTTAAATATACTTTTAAAGGGCAGCTTTCATGACATTTTACATGACAAAACTCTGATATTCCAAACCAAAATGCAATCTCCTGTGTTGAATATATAGATTATTTTTATGTTCTTCTTTAATTACCATCTTTGATTTTATGAAAAGCCTCTAAAATGTACTTTTAAAGGGCAGCTTTCATGACATTTTATGTGACAAAACTCCAATATTCCAAACCATAATGCAATCTCCTAGGTTGAATATGTAGGTTATTTTTATGTTCTTAATTTACATTCTTAGATTTTAGGAAAAGCTTCTAAATGTTACTTATAGAGGGCAGCTTTCATGACATTTTACGTGACATAACTCAAATATTCTAAACCAAAATGCAATCTCCTAGTTTGAATAAGTAGGTTATTCTTATATTCTGCTATATTTACCAGCTTAGATTGTATGAAGAACTTCTAAAATATACTTTTAAAGGGCAGCTTTCATGACATTTTATGGGACATAACTCAAATCTTCCCAATGAAAATGCAATCTTCTGGGTTGAATAAATAGGTTATTTTTAGGGGTGCACAAAAAAAATTGCGCTTCTTACATATATGAGGAAAAACATATTTACAGTAAACACACAAATAAAAATAATATGGCTCTTAATAAGCCAGGACAATGTTTAATGTTTCCTCTGCCAAGAAAGTATATTTTGTCTCGATTTGTTTTCGGTATTTAAAAAATAAAACTTGGTTGAAAGATTTTAGTGTGTGTATAAGTGCTTTTTGAACACATTCAGCAATATTGCGATAGTAATAATAATAATAACCGTGATAATTTTGGTCACAATAACCGTTATATGGCATTTTTATAGCAGTACATCCTTAACAGATTTTGGACTGGGCACCACACGAGTCGATTCGATTCTTTGGGCTTAACGATTTGATTCTCGATTCAAAATCAGTGCTTTTTTTTTAATAACATTGGGTGCCAGTTATATGGTTAACTCCATTATTACTCCAAATAGATAAACAGCTCAAATAAATGTTTATATTACTTCAAAGAAAACTAGTTTTGTTGAATAAAATGTTACCCAAACATTTAATAAAGTGGCTGCACAGGACAGATTTTGAAAAAAAATAAAGACATAATATATAAAATATATATATATATATATATATATATATATATATATACAATATATATATATATACACACACACACACACAAATACATATTAAACTTGGTTCATATATATATATATCTATATATATATATATATATTTATATAAATATATACAGTATATATATATATACACATACATACATATAAACATACACAAATATATATAAATAAACATATACATATTATATTATAATCTTAGATTTTATGAAAAGCTTCTAATATATATATATATATATATATATATATATATATATATATATATATATATATATATATATATATATATATATATATATATATATATATATATATATACACACACACACATACCGGTATATATGTATATATTTATTTATTTATTTTTTCATCGATTTATTTTTTTTAAATCGATTAAGATAAGAGTCGAGATTTATTGGAAAATAAAAAGAATTTGGACACCCCTCGTAAATATACTTAAACATTGAGGGTGGAATCACTCTGAGAGCAACTGTAAATAAAGAATTCATGACGCCATAAATAAAACGCATCCGGACCTTTCAAAAGTACAACATTCCCAAAAGTTGAACTTTATCCTGAACTCCCATGCGTTTAAAGCGCTGAGCCAATAAAAGAAGTGTATGAACGCCCAACGAAAACAGAAGCGGTAAAGTTGTATTCATTATTCCCACTTGGCGGAGGACTTTCCCACATCGGAGGAGACAGTAAATCACACACACACACACACACACACACACACACACACACACACACACACACACACACACACACACACACATTCTTGTACAGGCACCAAAGTGAGGACCGGAAAAGTTCCCATTGGAAGTGAGGACCACCCTTTCTGCTATACTTAGAGACAAACTGATCTTACACTTCAACACTAGGTGGCCTCCTAACTCCAGTTTCCACCTCAGATTTTTAAAACACACAAAGGAAAAATACCTTGCGAAAAAGTTTTGTACCACCTTAGTGAGGACCTTTTCATGGGGGCGCTGATGGGCCCATTTCTGGTCAGACCATTTCTGTTTATAGCTTGTAGGCCTTTTTTGCTCCCTTTTGTATTTTACTGTTGACAAATACTGTAATAATATATGTTAATAAAACTACACTCAATGCTTACTGGTGACTGAGCATCACAGCAACACATTTTCTCTTATAAAGTCTTTAATTATTTGAAAAACAAATAACAATTATCATCACAGTTTATATGATGCAAATACATTTGTATTTCACATCAGTTATTTTTTTCCTCATGACTTTTCCCCATAAACTATACTTCCTGAACATTCATGCTCATCACATTTCTAAATAAGCCTTCCGTAATAAGAAGTCAAATTACTTACAGTCGTGTTAATATGTCACTATGCCTTTAATTACCTCACTGTGAACCAATCAAGTTGCTTGAATTAAATGAAATAAAATATCCTTTATAAACTTAACTACGTGCAGGCCCCAAAGAACAAACATTACAGGTAGGGGCCACAGGCAACATTTGATTTTAGTCAGGATTTCCCTGGAAGTTTGTACTATGTTGCACATATTTGTCTACTGATTGAGGATAAATGTGTTTCATCTTTATAGCATCTTGCTAAGTGTAGTGTATTCCTTTAAATACAAATATTTAAAAACAATTGGCTAAAGTGCTGTACCAACATAAGAAACTATTTTAAAATAGTGCAATCAGTGTCACGTTTACATTGTAACACAGATAGATATATAAAATACTACAATAGTGAAATATACCTTCAAAGAAGTGCAAAAAGATCCATCCATCCATCCATTTTCTACCGCAAAGTACTCAATGAAAGTAACACATCTAAATTGAAAATAAATCATATCTTGCTCATTTCTCAGACTATTTTCATTCAGTTTACATTATTGTATAAATGTACAAAACATGTATTACATAGTAGAAAATTAAACATACACAACATGTATATATAAATACATACAGTACAGTATATATGAATATATACATATAATAAAACATAAATGTATACATATATATATATGACACAATATAGTCATATAGTGGCAGTAGAAGTAATAGCAATACATTTACTACTAGTAGTGCTAATACACCAACAACTCCTGCTGATAATGGCTTTGCTACTGCAGCTGGTAACACTATTACAAATGATAATATTACTTCTACGACATTTCACAGCTACACTAACAACTTATTTTACTTATAGTATTACCCTACTACTGCTCGTACAACTGTACTACAGCTATTATTTCTGGGATTTGACTTTCAAGCTGCTACCTTACATTTAATTTGCTTTTAAGTTTTAAGTAACACATTATTACTCAATTACTGTTTTTACTGTACACAAGTGCAGCTTTAGGCCTTTTCTAGGTGAGCATATCATATCAGGTTTGCGTTATTCTAACTGAAAAAAATCTAATCTAATACTATTATTGATTGATATGTATATTTGAAAAAAAAATGTAATTCATGACGATTTCCCAGAATTTTCAAACACATGTAAGTATTAACAAAATATTTTACACAAATTGATAGCAAAATTATTTTATTATAAAGCAGCATAGATCATCTAATGGAAGATAAGTTGGTCCACAATACTCTAACTATAATGAATAGAAAGATTGATCATCAATGTCATCATCAATATCAATAAGTGCCATTAGTAATAACATCATTATTGTTAAGTGTCATTATCGTCATCATCCATAAGCATCATTATCAATAAGATTCATCGTCTATTACCGTATTTTTCGGAGTGTAAGTCGCTACGGAGTATATGTCGCACCGGCCGAAAATGCATAATAAAGAAGGAAAAAAACATATATACGTCGCACTGGAGTATAAGTCGCATTTTTGGGGGAAATGTATTTGATAAAAGCCAACAGCAAGAATAGACATTTGAAAGGCAATTTAAAATAAATCAAGAATAGTGAACAACAGGCGGAATAAGTGTACGTTATATGACGCATAAATAACCAACTGGTATGTTAACGTAACATATTATGGTAAGAGTCATTCAAATAACTATAACATATAGAACATGCTATACGTTTACCAAACAATCTGTCACTCCCGATCGCTAAATCCCATGAAATCTTCCTCCCCGGTGTCGCTCCTGGTATGCGCCGCTAGCGTCCTTTCTTTCTGCTGCTCGATCGCAGTTTTCTGCAGCATATTTAACTACGTCCAGCTTGTAATCTGCAGTATATGATTTCCTTTTCGGTGCCATTTTAGTTCAGCACTTCTCAGTTTTTATAAGTTACCGCCAATGTTGATGTGATCCATTTTAATAGCTCTGGCAGTAGCGTATAGCATATAGCAGTTAGCATATCATGGCCCACAATGCACTTCTGCCATGGCCCGCCCCAACCGAATTCTTATTGGTTGGCATGTGAGTGACGATTGCTGACGTGTGTGTGATGATGGCTGCCATTTGCTTCGTCGCTCACGTGAATGAGATAAATAATATTATTTGATATTTTACGGTAATGTGTTAATCATTTCACACATAAGTCGCTCCGGAGTATAAGTCGCACCCACGGCCAAACTATGAAAAAAACGTCGACTTATAGTCTGAAAAATACGGTAGTGTCATTATCAATAAGCGATGCTAGTATCACTAAGTGTCGTAATCACAAATAAATGTCATTATCAATAGGTGTCATTATGTCAAGTGCTATTATCAATATAAATAACCATCATCAAAAAGGGTCATTATCAATTAGTGTCATTGTCAATTAGTGTCTAAATCAATGCATCAATATTATCAATGAGTCTCATTATTTTCAATAAGTGTCATCGTCGTCAAGTAGTCTGTATTAATAAGTGTAATTATCAATGAGTGCCATTGTGAATTAGGGTCTTTATCAATAAGCGGTGTCAGTATCAAGTCTCATTATCAACGCTATTACCAATAAGAATTGCCATCATTATTATTATCAATAAGTGTCATCAATACACGTGGTCATGGTTAATTAGTGTCATCAAAAAGTGCCATTATTATCAATATGAGGTAATCAACTGATCTATAACAGATTCATCAACTGTTAAGTGCATCAACAGCAGTTTAGCATGAAGTGAAATAGTCATAGAGTGAGGCAAAGAACCTCCTTGACCACTTTTAAAGTGTTACCTAACACTTTTTAGACAATAGACTGATAAACTCAAATTTGACTTTTTTGGGATGTGATGGAATTGTAGATTTGGTTCTTAACATCTCTCCAGTGGCGAGTATCAGTTCTGCATCAAGAGCCTTGAGACTAAGTTCTTTACCAGGAACTCTATTCAGAGTGATGTGCTGTCGCCGTACTGTCGTCTTTTTTTCACAACACCAAGGCCTACCATGGAACTTCTTTTGGGGGTACTGTCAATCGCTCCCTGAAACAGAAATTAGAAAAGGTAGTTGCTGGTAATCAAGCAGTCCTGCATAACTGGTAAATATTTTTCCACTCTGAATTTATGCATATGGAAATTTTGAAGAAACTCAGGGTCAAGACCTGCTGAAAAACTACTGAAATATTCTGGAGTTTATGGAGGTTACCTGTTTTCTCAGTCTTTTTCAGCAGGCCTGATCTGATGGTCTTGGAGTTGAGGTCTTTTGAGTCAGAATGTCCGGTTCTTCTGAAAGAAAAGAAGCATCATCATTAAGTGTAGCTCATCCTACTAGCAAATACACTAATATACCATATCACCATGCCACTGCAATGAAGTTCATACCATCAGAATCTTGAACAGGCTTCAAGAGAAGACAAAAAGCAAGAGAACATTAAAGTCAGTTTGCAGAAGGAAAATAATATACATAGTCTAGTTTAGCTTGAAGGTGATTTACAGTGTATTTACAACAGGATTGTTACCACACATCAGTGTAAGGATGACAGGGTTTCCCCTAGATATGTGGGGCTGGGGGTGAGGCTAGGGGTGTGGTTATATATATAAAGTTAAAGTAGCAATGATTGTCACACACACACTAGGTGTGGTGAAATTTGTCCTCTGCATTTGACCCATCACCCTCGATCACCCCCTGGAAGGTGAGGGGAGCAGTGGGCAGCAGCGGTGCCGCGCCCGGGAATCATTTTTGGTGATTTAACCCCCAATTCCAACCCTTGATGCTGAGTGCCAAGCAGGGAGGTAATGGCTCCCATTTTTATAGTCTTTGGTATGACTCGGCCGGGGTTTGAACTCACAACCTACCCATCTCAGGGTGGACACTCTAACCACTAGGCCATATTGATTTGCAATGATGCTTATATTTTCTTTAAAACAACAAATGTTTATGTATGTTTAAAGACAAATGTGTTATTAATTACTAATAACATATATATTTCAATATTATCAGAATCAGATTTATTGGCCAAGAATGTTTTTGGTAGACTGTGCTCTCTTTGTTCAATGTCATTTCAATTATTGCTGCATATTGTAAATAAACAAATAGGAAAATCTGAGCCGGGACAGTTTATAAATAAGCTGGTGACCCATTTTCTCGGTCATATTAAGTAGGGCTAGATATTAATTAATGTGTGTGTGTATGATTGTTTGTACATTGATGTTACATCCATGATGTCCTTCACAACAACACAAACAGATAAGATGTGTTGTGTGTGTATGATTGTTTGTAAATTGATGTTACATCCATGATGTCGTTCACAACAACAACAGATGAGATGTGTTGTGTGTGTATGATTGTGTGTACATTGATGTTACATCCATGATGTCGTTCACAACAAAACAGATGAGATGTGTTGTGTGTGTATGATTGTTTGTACATTGATGTTACATCCATGATGTCGTTCACAACAACACAAACAGATGAGATGTGTTGTGTGAGTGTATATGATTGTGTGTACATTGATGTTATATCCATGATGTCGTTCACAACAACACAAACAGATGAGATGTGTTGTGTGTGTATGATTGTTTGTACATTGATGTTACATCCATGATGTCGTTCACAACAACACAACAGATAAGATGTGTTGTGTGTGTATGATTGTGTGTACATTGATGTTACATCCATGATGTCATTCACAACAACCTAACAGATGAGATGTATTGTGTGTGTATGGATTGTTCTTGCTAGCTTTAGCTTCCTAGTTTAGTCGCTGTTTCAAGGGGCCGTTTCTACATTGTTTAGTTTAGCACGGGCCGGTTGAGTGTGTTGGGGATAAATGAGCGCTACCAGACACATTATTTTCCAAACCAGTATTTCTTCTCATCACAATGACAACATTTCACTAACATGTATGTCAATTTCACTGATTTTCTGCGTTTAATAGCGGATTCTGTTTCATTGGCAAATTATGTGACTTTGTCCACAGTTACATGTGCGTGGAAATCATGCTTTACTTTTTTGTGGAGTTTAGTAATGATTAATTAGGCATACTAACATGTCAAAAAAAGTAGCAACCATGGTGACATCCCACACTTCTAGTAGACGTGCTCTTTTTTTCCACTCACTCGCTCCTCGTCTCTTTTACCGTCAGCAGTTCCGGAATTTGCATGCACGTTGCGCAGCACATTAATTGTATTCTTTTTTTTTTATTTTGGAACGGCCTGGCTTTGTTGTTAGAGTAGCCATGCCAGCAACTTCAGGGTTCCAGGTTTAATCCTCGCTTCCGCTATCTGAGTCACTGCTGATGTGTCCTTGGGCAAGACAGTTTACCCACCTGCTCCCAGTGCCACCCACATCGGTTTAAGTGTAATTTAAATATGTAGATAATGGGTTTCACTATGGAAAGCAATATACTGAAATAATTCACTTAAATTATTATATTTTCATGATAGTAAGCAGCCATGATCGAAATTGAAATAAAAATTTGATTAATTGTCCAGCTCTACTTTATAGTGACGTCTTTCGAATGAGAATGTCTTATTCAACAAGAAAAGAACTAGAAGCATTAACATCAGCTTATTTTACTGGATAGATGCTAGGACTGGGCGATTACATGATTGTGATACATTTCTGGTCAATCACGGTGATCAGCTGTGCACAAACATAAACTCAATCTAACATGAGGGAACAGCCAATCAGAGTCAAACTTTTACTGCCCAACATTCGTTTACAAGTTATGCAGAATAAACAGAATGACTAAACTTGGAGCTTAACATGTAGCTGAGGGCAGCAAAATAAATGTCAGCATGTGGGTCCATGGCCACATTTGTCTACTAGCAGGTGAGAGATGCATGAATTATAATCTACAATTGACTTTTAGTAAGTTTGAGACCAAACTTGTTGACACAGAAGTGTGTCAACAATAGCAGCATAAGCTAGTATTAGCTCACTGCTATTAATGCGCCAAATAGTCTGTCTGCCTTGGCGCTTATAATAACAATATCACTCATATTTGGTTCATTTTCAGGTCACGACATGTAAATGGAGTATTGTTGGTGCTTTTTGGATGTTTTTAGAGAGTATAATGAGAGGACCCTGCATTTGTTAACTAAATTGTTAGATATTTATTTACCATTTAGAATGCATACAAAATAAAAACATATGTTTTCTTGTCTTACATAAGGATTGTGAATGATAAACAGCACATCTCTTTACAATTGTTATGAATTTCCAGTATGACTGATCTAATAAAATAGTCAAAGTGCAGAAGCGTTCCTCCGGTGATGTAGAATCTACGGAAATTACCAAAAGTTTTCGGAGCAGAATATTCAAAATGGCCGACTGAATTTGTGGCATTTTAGACTGTATTTTCACATACTTTGTGGATTGTAAATACAATTGGTTATGGTTTACTGGATACAATGAAACACAATTAAGCATATAAAGTCAACTTGTTTTTACACTGTACTGCTACTTTCTTTCTTTAGTTTATTTGGAACATGACCACACTTACAGTATAATACATCACACAATTTCATATAATTTCACTTTACATCATGTCCGAAAAGGAGTAGGAAGAAGCAAAGCTTATTTAATCCTACCCCTTTCCCACTTCAGAGCGTTTACAAATATATAGAATCATTTACTGACCTTTTTATATAATAAAATAACATCTGTGAATTAGTATACACAACAGTTTTGTAATATGTAATTAATTAATTCAGTCATTATCAACATACTGAGATGAAGAATATCTTATTTTCAATAAGGTTGAAAGTATTTATCATAATTATTCTTCTTTGTACTTTGCAAGCACTATTATTTTGAACAACCTCTTGAACTGGATCATATCAGTACAATGTTTCACTTCTTTACTTAATCCATTCCATCATTTAATTCCACATACTGATATGCTAAAGGTTCTCAGCGTTGTCCGTGCATATAAATGTTTTAAATTATTTTTTCCTCTAAAGTTATATTTCTCCTCTTTAGTTGAGAAGAATTGTTGTACATTCTTTGGTAGCAGGTTATAGTTTGCTTTGTACACAATTTTAGCTGTTTGCAATTTTACCAAATCACCGAACTTTAATATTTTTGACTCAATAAATAAAGGGTTTGTATGTTCTCTAACATTATGTATTATTCTAACTGATCTTTTTTGTAACACGGTTAGCAAATGTAGCGCACATTTGTAGTTATTTCCCCATATTTCTACCAATAACTCAGATATGGTAACACTAGCGAGCAGTAGAGAATATGAAGTGATTTTTGGCCCAGGACGTATTTTGCTTTATTCATTATTGAAATGTTTTTTGCCACCTTATGTTGTATGTTTTGTATATAAGATTTCCAGTTCATTTGATCATCTATTTATACTCCCAAAAATCTTGTTTCTTTTACCCTTTCGATGTCTACTCCGTCTATTTGTATTCGTGTATGATGTTCTTTTCTACTGTTACCAAATAGCATTATTTTAGTTTTACTGAGATTCAAGGATAGTCTGTTTTTGTCAAACCATCTTTTTAATTTGCTCATTTCTTCTGTTATTATTTGTATTATCTTCTGTGTGTTTAAATGTCTTCATTGGTTAGTCAATAAATGGACAGCTTCTAAGACGATATAGTTTGGCCACCAGTGTTGAAATAACTAATGTATCCTTGTGTGTGCTTTCTTTTACTTAAAAGCATGTCAACTCAAAGAGTTTATGACATTATTATGTTAAAGTGCCTTTTCTCATTTAATTCACTTTATTTACTCAGCATGTTAATACAATGTTGAACTAATCTCTAGTTTATTTGTTTTTTTAGAACAGATGTTTTAAAAGTGGCAGGTTGAAAATAAGATTACAAATTGTGATATTGAGATGGGATGATAACAAAAATAATTGTGATCCTTTTACGATATTGCCCAGCCCTACTAGATACTACTACGTACCTGATACACTCATGATAAGGAAAAGGCAACACAACTGTCTCATTTTATGACATTTAGAGACAATAATTAGATAAAAAAAATATGCAAGTTAAACAGTTTCAACCAAATTAGTTTCTTACCATCTGAGTTTTGAGCCTGACTTCCACTGACTTGTGACTCTTGACCAGGTGCCACTGTTGAGGATGAACTATCAGACATTGACGGCATGTAGTCACTTTCTGGATCATTGCTGGATTCAGATAAAGAGCCATCTATAACACCGTCCATCTATAAAGAAATAAATCAAACATTTTACTGACTTTAGTAAACTAACTTGTGAATTCTTTATAAAAAGTCAGATAAAAACTATTGAAAGATTGAAACAAACAATATAATTATCTACCAAAACATCTCATAAGTATTATCCATAAAATAAACACTTTCTCAATGCTAACAAATTAGAAAAGTGTGCAGTAAAAATAGTGAGCAGATTTTTTTTCATGTTCTAGGCCACAACAAAATGAGAAACAAGTCACAGCATATATATATATATATATATATATATATATATATATATATATATATATATATATATATATATATATATATATATATATATATATATATATATATATATATATATATACCAAGGTAACAGGGCAGTAAATGTGAAAAATAACATGTTAGAGTTTTACTCACTAACTGAAGTTAGTGTGCATGTTGTCCATTGTTAGCTAAATGAGCTATCATTAGCACAGCTTTACTTCCGGTTAGAAATGGTAACGGACAGATATTAAACACTTAACAAGCATAATTTTACAAAATATGTCTTACCTTGATTAGTTGTAAGATTTGTTTGTGGTTTTCTTGTTTTGTTTGCGTTAGTTGTTCTTCACACCGCTTCAGTGGTGTTGATGTGCATCTGCGGGCTCGCACTTTCTGGTGATGCATTCACGTCCACTCGGATGTCAATGTTGTGACACTTCATGGACTAAGCTACTGATTACAATCCACACTCTTCAGTAAACTAGTAGGATTATGTTTAACAATGGTTCATTAAATAATTAGTCCAACATTTGAAACTCAAACCATACTGCTTTTAAGCATAAATAAGTCTCAATGAAGAAAGCAAAAAATTCCTTCTGCCATGAACGCATCCTTGCATGTGGCTTGATTGAAGCGCGCCCCTCCCCCACACTCAAGAGTTGTTTGAAGTTTACTGACTTGCTGAAAAACACACTAGTTGTGTTCAACATTAATTCATCAATAAATACATTACATAGTTCTACATCATTACAGTTTATATAAAGGAAATACATTTGTATCTCAAGCTATTTTTTTTTACTTAATCAAGGTTTTTAATTTAACTTCTGTGGTCTTATTACTTTCTACTGTTTTGTTGGATGTGATAGTTGTTTTATTTACAACATGTCAGCCTTTAATCAGGTCTTGTGTCTAAGTTTGAAAGTCTTGAAAATTGTGACTCCTTGCATCACCTTGATTGATCCCCTCCCCCACACTGCATGAGTGAAACTCTCCCCTCCCCCACCATCAACAGTTTGAAGTTTGCTGACCTGCTGAACAACACATTAGTCACATTAATTCATCAATAAATGTACAAAATACACTACATTGTTCTGCATCATTACACTTTACATGATGCAAATATATTTGTATCTCAGGAGAGCATTTTTTTTTCCTAATCAATTTTGCTGATTCATGTCTTTTCCCCATAAACTATACTTCTTTAACATTCATGCTCATCACATTTCCAAAGAAGACTTCAACAATAAGAGGTCGAAGTTACTTACAGTAGTGTAAATATGTCACTATGCCTTTAATTACCTCACTGGGAACCAATCAAGTTGCTTGAATTAAATTAAATTAAATATCCTTTATAAAGTAACTACCTGCAGGCCCCAAAGAACACACATTACAGGTAGGGGCCACAGGCAACATGTGATTTTAGTCAGGATTTCCCTGGAAGTTTGTACTATGTTGCACATATTTGTCTACTGATTGAGGATAAATGTGTTTCATCTTTATAGCATCTTGCTAAGTGTAGTGTATTCCTTTAAATACAAATATTTAAAAACAATTGGCTAAAGTGCTGTACCAACATAAGAAACTATTTTAAAATAGTGCAAGCAGTGTCACGTTTACATTGTAACACAGATAGATATATAAAATACTACAATAGTGAAATATACCTTCAAAGAAGTGCAAAAAGATCCATCCATCCATCCATTTCCTACCGCTTGTCCCTTTTGGGGTCGCGGGGGGTGCTGGAGACTATCTCAGCTGCATTCGGGCGGAAGGCGATGTCACATAAAAATACTAAAATGTAATAAATAAATAAAAATTTATAAAATATATGTATATATAATTAATGACCAATATAGCCTGCCTTACTGGATTTTGTTTCTTTATTGATTTTAATTATTGTTTTGTTTATTTGTTGTATTGTTTTGTATGAAAGTCTCTCACTGAGAGCCACATTTACTGCGGCTACAAATAAAGACATCTAATCTAATTTGACCGCCTTGGAGTAAAAATATGTTTTTATCATAGATTTAAATGAGCCCAGGAACTGGGAGGATTTGACAGATAATGTGTGGTTGTTCCACGGTCTAGGCCCTGCCGCTGAAGAGGCTCTATGTCCCCTGGTTTTGACTGGAAGGACTCCTAACCAATTTCAGAGTGCAGAGTTGCTGGTGCCTTCCCTAGGGGTCAGAGGTCAAGATATTGCAGTGGTCATTTCAACACAATAACAAAGTACTTTCCCTTGGAAGTTTGAGATGATTTTTGACTATGTCACTCAGATTAGTCCACCAATGAAGGAAACCTTTGTTGCACCTTGATAGCACGTGGCTAAAGCTAAGTAGCTAACAAAAAGATTTAGAGACTCTTAACCCAAAATCTCTTGTCCAAAACCATCTCTCGGGATTTTAAAGCAATTTTGAACCAATTACTTTAACATTTGTCCAATTGGTGGTGTTTTGAATATAGACGATTTCTGCATTTGATGACCCGCCAATCAAAAAGCCACCGACACCCGACAGATGTCAAACTACTCGTCTGGCATTCCCAAACCACATATTAAAATATCAGATCCGTGTGACCTTGTCGACACTTTTCCAAAATGGCCAGCAGAACCTTGTTAGACTGTAGAACTTTAAGAGCTTTTTGAAGAAAGTTTTAGGACAAAAATTGTGGACGCCATCAACCCTGTTTTTTTCACTGCCGTCTGACAGCGGGGTCTGAACATGACCTCTGTACAAAATGTAGGGTCCAAGGGGGCCGCATGAGTGCTGGTGACCTTTGACCTAAGAATAATTACGCCTCCTTTTCTGAGATATCTCACTAGCGCTTTGCCAGAGAGCACTCTGCTTTTCAACACTAGATCAGGTGGTGAGTCTCCACATGTGTAGCATTCATGGGGTGCATGGTGGCAAAAGTGGACCTCTACAGGCCTAGTAATCCCACTCACTCAAAACGTTAGGCCCAAACTCATCTTTTCTCCTATTTCTCCCCACTACTTTCTTCAAGAGCTTCCAAATTGTCAAACTTGCATTAGACAGTGTCTCTCCACATGTGTACCCCTTTTGGAGGTTCTGGCTTGAAGGAAGACCTCCAGGTTCCCTGTGTGACCCATTCAATTTAAGCCTTTTCTCCTCTTTCTTCTCTCTACTTTTTCTGAGAGCTTCCAAATTGTCAAACTTGCATTAGACAGTGTCTCTCCACATGTGTACCCCTTTTGGAGGTTCTGGCTTGAAGGAAGACCTCCAGGGCCCTGTGTGACCCATTCAATTTAGGCCTTTTCTCCTCTTTCTTCTCTCTACTTTTTCTGAGAGCTTCCAAATTGTCAAACTTGCATTAGACAGTGTCTCTCCACATGTGTACCCCTTTTGGAGGTTCTGGCTTGAAGGAAGACCTCCAGGGCCCTGTGTGACCCATTCAATTTAGGCCTTTTCTCCTCTTTCTTCTCTCTACTTTTTCTGAGAGCTTCCAAATTGTCAAACTTGCATTAGACAGGGTCTCTCCACACATGTACCCCTTTTGGAGGTTCTGGCTTGAAGGAAGACCTCCAGGGACCCTGCGTGACCCATTAGATTTAGACCTTTTCTCCTCTTTCTCCCCTATACATTCTTTGAGAGCTCCCAAATTGTCAAACTTGCATTAGACAGAGTCTCTCCACATGTGTACCCCTCTTGGAGGTTCTGGCTTGAAGGAAGACCTCCAGGGCCCTGTGTGACCCCTCCACGAGCATACCGATTATGTGATACCACTCAAAATTAGGCCAAATTGTGAGTCATCATCTGCTGCAATCAGAGGGAAATAACAGAATATAACAAATGTGCTAGTTTGAAACAATAATTTGGTCCAATAATATTGAAATAATAATAACTGCATAACATTAATTCATTTCCGTACTTAAATAATACAAATATACCAAATTAAATGTTACACAGACCATGTAACTTGCTGGCACTAAACCAGTCTTCTCTATGTTTACATTTTCACACTTTGCACTATTTTATTACACTTTATTAATAGTTTCTTACATACTCATTTTTGCACCTTCATTTTTAGAAGTTATTGTTAAGTGTTCAATGTAATTTTACTAGTAGGTTTACATTGTTTGAGTATTTTCCATGCTTGTGTTGACATTTATTTCCTGCAGTGATATTTGAGGGATTAGAATAACAGGAAGTTACTTTTGAAATGAAAATATTAAGATTGAATATTTTCCCTCCTGGTTGATATTTTCCATAGGTCATAAAAATACAATAATAGACCAACTTAAAAAACCGTATATAGTGATAGTTTTCAGTCAAACAAGTGTGCATCTCTGACATCTCTGATCCTTCTTGAGCTGAGTCGCCAGGTGCAAGTGCTGCCCCTCCCCCCTCCACCGCTGCGGTGTACTTCAAAGGCTGTGACTGGAGCCAGCTTGTTAATTGAAGCCACGTAGTATGACTCCTTAAAGTCACACTCTCACCTCTACTTAACTTTGTCCATTAAATGGACTTTTACTGCTCGTACTGGACTTATTTTTGGATATGTTGCACAAAATAATGCATTGATGAGGGAGAAATTGGTTTCAGCTTGTTAGCACCTTGCTAGAGCTAAGTGGCTAACCAGAAGTGCTACAGACTCAAAATTTGTTTACACTTATTCGGAACCTACCTCAGAAATTGTAGTACAATTTCCAAGAAATTGCGACTTTCGCTGATTTTTTTCACCTGCTTTTGGCCGCACAGTAGCACTTGGTTTAATTATTTGACAGATGTCAAAATGATTATTTTTTTCAATCAGATTAATCACACTCTAGAATTTTTATAATAATAATAATAATAATAATGAACGTTGTAACGCAGTTTACATTTGTTAAAATCTCAAAGTGCTGCAAAGTATAAAAAAAAAAAATAGAAAGCTGGAATATATAATAGAAAATTAAAATGGAAATAAAAACATGAAAAACACTAGATAAACACTAGATAAAACAGAAACATAGATAAAAGTAGAAATAAAAACATGAAAGCACTGGATAAAACAGACAGGCAAGCAGTGCAGTAAAAAAACAAGGCAGAGAAATTAGATGAAAGCTGTGCTAAAAGGGTGGGTTTTTAGTCCCTTCTTTAAACGGTCGACTGACTGTGGTGTTCTAAGATGTTCGGGGAGAGCGTTCCAGAGTTTCTCCATTGTTTGTAAGTTTGTCCTGATGGGTTTGAGGAGGTTGGTGTTTGAGGAGCGGAGGTTGAGGGGAAACTAAGTCCTTGAGGCAGGAGGGGGCGTTGCCGTAGATGCATTGATGAGTTAGCAGGTTCATCTTGAATTAGGTCCAGGATGCAATAGGGAGCCAGTGGAGTGATTTGAGGATAGGTGTGATATGATCACGCTTGCGCACTCTCATCAGGATCCTCGCAGCGCTGTTTTGGATGTACTGGAGCTTTTTGATGCTCTTTTTGTGGACCCTGACGAGAAGTGCGTTGCCGTAATGAAACCTGGAGGAGATGAAGGCGTGGGCGAGTCTTTCAGTGTCGGCTGTGGTGAGTGAGGGGCGGAGTCTTGAGATGTTGCGGAGGTGAAAGAAAGAGGTTTAGCACATATGGTTGATGTGGGCTTCAAAGTTCAGGTGGGGGTGGATTTTCACTCCCAGGTTGGTGACAACTGGGGAGAGTGGCAGGTCCTGTCCAGAGAAGGTGATGCTAGTTATGGGGCATGTGTTGATCTGGTGTGGGGTGCCTGTTTTCATGACCACTGTTTTTGAGCTATTGAGCTGCAGGAAGTTGATGCTCATCCATGCCTTTATCTCCTCCAGGCAGGTGGTGAGAAAGGAGAGGGGCGTTGGAGATGAGGGTGAGGTTTGCATTGTTTGCAGGTAGAGCTGTGTATCATCAGCATAGCAATGGAAGGATATTCCATGCCTGCTGATGATACAGCCAAGGGGTAGCAGGTACAGGGCGGTTTCTGTATCGGCAGGCTGTTTTCGCACTCCTTTTGCACACACACACAACGCTTGCTCCGTGCCTTTCTTCAGTTTTTCAACCTGACGCTTATGACAAGCCGGTTTGATTCAGGGTATGAAGGTGCTACATGAATTCTGACTTTTAGAGGTGTAAAAGCTGTGGTTGACCCAGTGAGGAAGGTTGTAGTCGTTCCCCAGACTGCTGTCAGGTGTGGATCTATTGTGCAACTTAAAGAGAGGCACTGCGTGTAGCGGCTGCTCACCCATGCTTACTTGCTTAAGGTTGTCCATCGTATCCGATGACGACAATCCATCTCTATGTTTTGTGAGTCCTCATGTGGCTGAATAGTCCAATCCGTGATCCACATGATCTGCCGCAAACAGAGCAGGTGAAGGCACTGACTGGGGGTGCAGGTGTGGCAATGGCTTCATGCGTTCTTTGACGCTTCCTGGCTCGTTGACCACTTCAATCCTCCTCAAGCTTATGAACTCCTTGTTGGAGGAGCTGCCGCCAGGTGGAACGTTGGGCTGCAGTGTCCTCCAGCTGGGTCGGGTTCAGGCCGCATTTCTTCATGACAGTCTTCATTTGATCTTTATAACGCTTTTTTGGGCCTCCTGCCAAGCGGTGACCAAGATGAAGCTGACCATAAAGCACCTTCCGTGGTAAACGTTCTTCTGGCATCCTGATAACGTGGCCTAGCCAACGAAGTTGGTGCTGGGTGACTGTAGCCTCCACACTGGTGCAGTTGGTCTTGCAGAGTATTTCAGTGTGGGGCATTCTGTCCTTCCAGGATATCCCCAGGATGCATTGTAAGCACCTGATGTGGAAGGCCTCCAGCATCCTGAGGTGGCGGCTGTACAGGGTCCACGCTTCACAGCTGTAGAGGAGGGTTGTCATGACCACAGCTAAATAGACCGCTACCTTGGTATGTAGCTTAAGGTCTTTGTTCTGGAAGACCCTTCCCCTCAGTCTGCTAAAAGATGCTGACGCCTGCTTGATCCGGTTTGGAACCTCCCTGTTGATACTGCAATCGTCAGAGAGAAAGCTGCCAAGGTATTTGAAAGAGTCCACTACTGCTAGTGGTTTATTGTCGATGGTGAAGGTTGGTGGATGAGGTGGAGGAGTGGATGCCCACTGGCATATTACCTCGGTTTTTGCCACGTTGACAGAGAGGCCCAGTCTGCCATAAGCACTTGCAGCGGCTGAGAGGGTAGCTTGCAGCGCTTCCGGTGTGTGGGCCACAACTGCGCAGTCATCTGCGTATTGGAGTTCAATGACTTGCACTGGTGTGACTTTTGTGACTGCTTGGAGCCTCCGGATGTTAAACAGGTTCCTGTCAAGTCGGAAGTCGACGGTAACGCCACTGTCCTTCTTGATCCTCTCATGAAGCAGCAGAGTCATACACAGGAGGAAGATATTAAACAAGACCGGAGCAAGAACACATCCCTGGCGTACACCGGTGCACACCTTAAAGGGTTCTGATTCCTGGCCGCCAATAGTCACATGTGACATCATCCCTTCATGGAATTGCCTTAGGATGTTGACAAACTTCTGTGGGCAGCCGAACTTCAGGAGGATATTCCAGAGAAGCTCCCTGTTGACGGTGTGAAAAGCCTTCGACAGATCAATGAAAGCAACAAAGAGGTCCTGGTGCTGCTCCCTACACTTCTCCTGAAGCTGCCGTGTTGTGAACACCATGTCCACAGTGCTCCTGTTCTTCCTGAAACCACATTGTGACTCCGGCAACAGGTCTTCCGTGATGTTGTTCACCAGCCTGTGTAGCATGACTTTAGCCAGGACTTTACCAGCAACAGCCAGAAGTGAAATGCCACGACTGTTGCCACAGAGGGACTTGTCCCCCTTGCCTTTGTAGATGGTGATAATATTGGCATCTCTCCACTGCTGAGGGACAGTTTCATGCTTCCACACCTTGCTGATGACAAGGAAAAGGGCACGGATGGAAAGGTAGCCTCCTTGCTTGAAGATCTCTGCAGGGATGCTGTCAGGACCAGGGGTCTTGTTGTCTTTCAGAGATCTTATTGCACTCTTAACCTCTCCAAAGGTTGGTGGAAGGTCAAGGTAATGGATGTTTGGGTAGTCAGGTAGTTCCTCCAGAACTGAGGGGTCTGTTGGGGCGGGCTGATTTAGCAGAGTTTCAAAATGTTCTGCCCATCTTTTGGTGATGAGCTTCTGGTCTTTTATGAGGGTTGTACCATCGTTAGACCTTAGCGGGTAGACAGCGCAGTTTATTGGGCCGTAGATGGTTTTCATTGCCTCGTAAAAGTTGTGCATATCATTTTTGTTAGCATGAGATTGTATTTCAGCTGCCTTTGATATCCACCACTCATTCTTCAGGGCACACAATTTTGACTGCACCTCCCTTCTGGATGTTTGCCATTGTTGTCGGAGCACACCTGAAGTGGGGTTGTTGAGTACAGCATTGTGTGCTGTGTGCATGTGTTTGAGCATGGTGGTTATTGTGGCTGTGTTGTCATCAAACCAGTCCTGATGCTTTCTGCGCTTATAGCCAATGGATTGGGATGCTGCCTCATAGAGCCTGGAGCTGATAGAGGTCCATTTGTCGTCAATGGAGTCATCACTCTCCAGAATATGCTCGATGTCTTCCAGGTTTTTGGCCAGAGAGAGACGGAGATTGTTCCGAGCCATAGGATCTGCTAGCCGGGTACAGTCAAGCCTCTTCTTCCCTGACTTTTGAAGACGGATAGCAGGGCGTACTTGCACCCGGAGCCTGGTTATGATGAGCCGGGGGTCGGTCCAACACTCAGCTCCTCTCATTGCATGAGTTAGTGATACGTCTTTTATGTCTGAGCGTCTCACAATGGTGTAATCAATCAGGTGCCAATGTTTGGAGCGTGGGTGCATCCAGGATGTTTTGTGCTTATTTTTTAGTTGGAAGATGGTGTTTGTGATGGTCAAGTCATGCTCAGCACAGAGGCTTAGCAGCCGTAGGCCGTTAGCATTGGCTTGTCCAATGCCATGCCTGCCAATAACACCACTCCACACCTTGTTGTCCTTCCCCACTCTGGTATTGAAATCGCCCAACAAAAAGATCTTGTCCTCCTTAGGTGTGCGACGGAGGGCCTCATCTAATGCCCAGTAGAAGCGGTCTTTAACATCTTCCTTTGATGGTAGCGTCGGTGCATAGGCACTAAGAAGGGTGGCATATCTTTTCTTAGCCAGAGGGATCCTGAGTGACATGAGCCTTTCACTTATGCCAACCGGTGCTTCTGGGAGTTTTGGTAGGAGGCTGTTTTTTATTGCAAGTCCCACACCGTGCTGATGCTCCCCTCCTGGAGGGTATCCTTTCCAGAAGAAAGTGTAACCTTGCCCTTCTTCCTTCAGGGATCCTTCATCGAGGAGTCTGGTTTCACAAAGTGCAGCAATATCAACATTGTAGCGGTTAAGTTCCGCTGCAATGAGTGCAGTTCTGTGCTGGGGTCTATCAGTGGTAACGCTAGTGTCCAGGAGTGTCCTTATGTTCCATGATACCAGTTTAAGAGGGATTATTTTCTTTGCTTTATTTCGACCGCGGAGTGGAATTCCCGACAGGTGCGGTAGCCTGTCCAGGATGGTTTTGAGTGGGCAATGTTTGGGCCACCTTTTCTAGGCTGTTCCCCAGTTGAGTTGAGCAGTGCAATCCTAAATAGGGCTGGTCAGGCGTACAGGGGTCTGCCGAGAGCAGCTGCCACTCAATTTAAGCTACTAGCGACCATAGATAGCCCTGTACCGCTGATGTGCAGGGTTCTGACTAGGAGCTTCCGGTGCATTCATATCTGCTCCCGTTATCAGACACCCCATCGCCACCAGACTTTGTTTCATTTCCGGTAGCTGGTCTCACCGAGGCAGAGATGAATACCTGCGCAGAGGAGCTTGTTTAAAGTGCCACTGGGGGTGCGCATATCCCAGCAGCACTTCTTCACTGTGAGAGGGTGGGATCCGGTGGCAAGGGGAACCCAGGACGACCGGCACTCTTCCACAGTTGCAGGAGACTGCTGGAGCTCCAGTTTTTTGGAGGACCGCCTGTCGTGTGCCGCCAACCACGTTGCTTTTCTTTCAGGGTGTGCTCCCCTAGCCTTTGTCTTCCTAGACTTACCCACAAGGCAGCGGGTCTTCGCCGTATCCCTGGCTAGGGGGCAGTCAGGTACTAGGCCTTTGCCAAGGGCCACCTGGGGTAACAGTAGTTAAGGGGTTAACCTCCTAGTGCCCCAAGACCCCCCAAAGAAGAGCCTCCACTGCCGGATGCACTTTAACGTCACCCATACACACCAGGTCAACACCAATACCGTTATCAATCATCCGTTGTTTGGTCAGAATCATGAGCAAACAACGGATAAAAGTTCAAAGTAATCTGACAATTACTTTTAATTGTTTTTAAATCCCTAAATGGTCTGGCCCCACAATACCTTGACTTGTTCCTTCTTAGTCTCCCTGTCCTTGGCCAGATCAGCATCTGAACATCTCCTTTTTTTGTCCTCCGTAAGCCATATAAAAAAATGCAAACTCCAAATCCCCGCAGTCAGTGATTGGCTGGTTGGTGCAGCCTGGACCACAATGTTTTGGGAGCCTGGCCAGTTAACCGAGACCAAGGTTTTTCACAGTATATTCAGAGGACAGACAGCCAGCGGATCGTAAGGAGAAGTTTTTTTGTACGTGACTAGCTTAGAAACAACGTAAGAAGACTTAGAATATACCTTTAATATTGGGGAGGTCATGTGTAGGCACTAGTTTGTGATGGAGAGGTAGTAGAACTAAAACAGCTAGTGTACTAGTCACGACACAATGAAGGGGGGATGAAGATGGTGTACTGAAATCTGTATTGTTCCAGGTTGATATTCAGTATTGTTACACACTGGTAATAGCAGTCTGAAATAATAATAAAATAAAAACCACAATAAATGTCTAGTACTTTAAAAGCAGTAGATCCATATCACTGTTTAACATAATAAAAATAGATCTACTTGCATAGACAAAATTTCCTGAACAAATTCATGCATAAATGCATTACTGTTGTGCATGTAGATGCTCTTAAAGCAAGATAAATCAGCGAGATACACAAGAACTAATACACTTCATAGAACGACATTCAGCATTGTTCTTACTCTAAAAAACATTTCTTTATACCTTTAATATGTATTTATTTCGCCCTTGCGGTATCAAAAATGGTATCAAGTATCATATCAAGCATTGGTATTGAATTTGAAGACTGATGCATACCAGTCTGTGATTGCTTGGTAGGCATAGATAATTTGGCTAAGTGATTATACTGTCATGAGCCACCAGATTCTGTACTCTCATCCACTCAGACTGCACGGAGGTCTAGTTCACTTTCCCTTGGGTTCTGTAGCACTTACCAGTTACTGAAGACATGGATTAAATGCAGTCATGTACATTCGGTGTGATCATTGACTCACATTGACAACAGCCAACTTCTACAGAAGGGTTTGGAGACGCAGGCTCAGTAATGGTAGCCATGTGCTTCCACTAGCTTGCAATGCATTTGAGTGCACATTCACTTAGCTAATGATGCCAAGTAAGTGCAACTTGATTAAACTTGCACTTGGTTCGTGCAAGTTTGTAAAAAAGAATTAGGTTTCACAAAATTTACAGTGTCTCACACTTGCACTTAACTTTAAGCAAGTTAGGTTTATTTAAAGTTTTAAAAAAAACCAAGACAAATCCACATCACTTCAGCAGATAGCATGTAGCACTGGTATATGCATGCTACTAAAGTGCCAACTAAATTCTAGCTATGGACAGAACTACATAAATCCTTAGGAATATTAATTTCACAGTCAGACTTATGTCACAGTATTTATTGCCATCTTTGTCACGTGTTGCTGGCATCAAATTCTAAAGTTAATGATTATTTGCAAAAAAAAAAATGTTTATGAGTTTGAACATCAAATATGTTGTCTTTGTAGCATATTCAATTGAATATGGGTTGAAAATGATTTGCAAATCATTGTATTCCGTTTATATTTACATCTACCACAATTTCCCAACTCATATGGAAACGGGGTTTTTATAATGCTATAATTGTTGCTCTGAGCTTTGTAGTCAACTATTGAAATTACTGTCGACTATCTTAACTTTCCATTTCCTCTCCTAAGCTCTGGTACATGATGTCCATGCATAGTGTTAGTAAAACACATGTTGACAGCATACCTTACTTTGTTGGGTGATGTTTATTTTCATGCAGATTTGATAGTGGTGCCAATGTGGCAGGCTAACATTAAGTCATTTTATTTAGAACAGTGTTTCCTAAAGAATTATGTTGAAACCCAACTGTTCTGGCGAGGCATGGGGATAGTTCTGTCAATATAATAATTGTTAGTATGGCACGGGTTGGCCATTAGTCTAGCCATCGTCCATCAGTTGTTTTGCTTTATACTTAAAGTTAAATATGAGTAAGTTAATGCATTTCTTTGGATATGTTAGGAACAGTGTTGAGACTGAATTTGAAGGTTGAATATTCTCATAAACATAGCAAACATACTGTACATGTTACAATTACTTCTATAGATGTTTGTCCCCAAAGGAATGTGGGGCACCCAAAAGTGACTTTTGTGAGTTTGTGTATCTGTGTACAATTGAAGTCCCCAAAATGGACTTTAAAATTATTTGTCCCCAATGTGATGGTATTTTTACTTTTTGGAAAAAAGTTGTTAGAAACTAAAATCTCAGGTGATTTCCATAATCTGGGTATTCCCAGTGATACATCCTACCTACTGGCATCTCTCTAAACCTTGTGGTGTCCTCAAAAGTATGGTATTTTTATGGGCGCCCCCAAAATGGACATAAGGGAGTATGTGTGTACAATTTGGATTCATATTATATATATATTTTATTTTTTCAGAATATAATCATCACACAGTTGACTGTTGACCTTTTGGGTATGAAATGGCATCACTTCATTATTCTTTGTCAGTCTTATTATATTAATTATTGAGCAATAATGTGGGGGTCACAGTACACAGTGACTTTGACTTTTGACCTATGACCACCCAAATCTGTTCAATTCATCCTTGCATCTGAGTAGACATTTCTTCCAGATTTGAAGAAATTCCCACAAACCATTTCTGTTAAATCACATTCATGAGTTACCTCTGTCCTTTGGAAATCCAATCAGTTCATCCTTGTCCTAAGTGAAGCGGTCTCAGTTCTCCCACTTAAGTCTATCAGGACCTAAAACACTAACTATAGCTAACATGAGCACAGTGTGCTGCCGACTGAAGATAAACGTGCACTTCTGTTACACTTATTAAAAGCAGATCAGTAAAATGAAGTCTAAAAAATAATTAATATCTGTTCTGATAAACCGTAACATCACAGACATTTCTCACAAGTTAGCTATATGAATAAGGGGGCAAGGTCAAGTTTAAATAGAATAGAAAATTATATAATTAAAGTAGATTTTATTCAGGGTCTATGAATCATTTTCACTGCTAATTTAATTTAATGACAAATTATAACCTAACATTATTAAATATTAAATGCCATAAAAACAAAAAACAAAAGGTGAAATTCCATATAATGTATATTATTTTACTTAAAACACCTTGTAACTGCCATTTCTTTAGTGCAAGACCTTCTGGCGCAATAATGGAAAATGTCCAGAGGGGGCGATAGAGAGCAAAATGTGTGTGTATATTCTGATATTCCAACTGAGTACACACACGAAAAAGTGTGTATTTTTTATCAGTTTGGCATCTTTCTGAGGACCTCTCTGAAACTTTGAGAGAAGCATATTTACAGCCTCTAGAGGCCATTGCAGTGAAAATCTTGTGAGGACCGGCCTAAATGTCCTCACTTTCCAAAATGGTCCTCACTCGAAAGGTTATGTACTCGTGATGGTCCTCACAAAGATAGCAATACAAACACACACACACACACACACACACACACACACACACACACACACACACACACACACACACACACACACACACACACACACACACACACACACACACACACGTTAAAGCACGGGGTAAACGATTGGTCTGCCTACAAGGAAGGCCATGAAGTGACCATCAGTCATGGACTATACAGAGAAAGACCCCCAAAACACACACACACACACACACACACACACACACACACACACACACAATAAATCTGCTGAGTCAAGCAACATAACACAAGATCCGCTCCCGAGGGCCACCGAGCCAACGGAAACTTGGGAGCTTCAGTTTCATAAGTGTGTGTGTGTGTGTGTGTAGCACAGTGAAAGGAACCGGCGAGGTTTAGTCCCACAGGCGCTAAGCGGCAAATGGGTTCAATTACGACTCTCCTTCGGTGACCACACACACACCAATAAAGAAGTCGTGCCGTGCGGGGAGACACAAACAGGAGGAGAAAATGGGGGGAAAAATACAACAGAAAAATTCAATAATTGACACCAGATGAAGTCATTCCATCACCACTAGCTGGGATGTGGACTTTTGTAAAAAAAATATATAAACAGGAAAAAAATGATTTGTTTGGTATTTTAAAATGGGAGGAAAATGAAGCTTGAGAAACGTTCCTGGTGTTTGTTGGTCCATGAAGTGTCGCTAAACGAGCACAGGGCAAAAAAAAAAAAAAAAAAAAAGCCAGCAAAGAGGAAGACAAACAGGGAGAGGAGGACGCGATGGTGGAGACACGGCGAGCGTGCCCTCTCTCTGCCACGCCAACCCTCGTGTGCACCAATGCGACGCATGTTTGCACACAAGCGGCGCAGGGGCTTGCATTTTTTATGGCGGCGGTTATTTTCACAGGGCAGCAGCAGCAGAGTGATGGCGAGAGGCTGAATGAAGGATCCGTGACTGAGTGTACTTACAGTGTGTGTGTGTGTCAAATGGTCTGCTGCAACATATCCCTTTAAGTGAAGCGTGCATGTTGTTGATATTTTTATCTTTAAACTGGAGATGCACTCGGGTAACACACACACACACACACACACACACACACACACACACACACACACACACACACACACACACACACACACACACACAACACACACAACACACACACACACACACACACACACACACACACACACACACACACACGCAAAACCAATTAATATTATAATTTGTATTATTGTGCATATATGAACGACCAAATCTAAATATAGTCTAGACTGGATGTGCTTCAATTTGTTGATTCTGAAAGCCCTGATTGTATTTAATACAAATGTTAAAAAAATGACGACCACTTTTTACACATTATTTTCCAGTTAATACATACAAAGAATGTTTTTAAAATAATTTTGATTCTGAAAGCCCTCATTATATTTAATACAAATGTCAAAAAAATAACCATCAAATAATCATTTTGCACAATATTTTTTGTTAAAAAATGTATTAGTTATTTTGGTTTTAAAATACCCCTCTTATATTTAATACAAATGTAAAAAAAACATGACAACCATTTTTTATGACACGTTTTGCACATTATTTTCGAGATAATACATACTAAAAGATTAATTTAAATATTTGTGATTCTGAAAGCCCTCATTTTATTTAATACAAATGTAAAAAAAAAAAAAAAAAAATATGACTATTTTTGTCTAACACTTTTTGTAAATTTTTTCCAGTTAACATACTTAAAAAATGTAATAAAATATTTTGATTCTAAAAGCTCTACGTTTATTTATTACAAATGTAAAACAAAATAACCGTAACAACCATTTTTGTCTGACACTTCTTCTAGTTAATACATACTTAAATATATATTAAAATAATTTTGATTTCAATAGCCCTCTCTTGTATTTAATACAAATATTTAAAAAAAACCATAAGGGCCATTTTTTCCTGACACTTTTTACAAATCATTTTTCCAGTTAGCACATACTAAAAAATGTATTTAAAATAATTTTGATTTAAAAAGCCCTCTTTATATTTAATACAAATGTAAAATAAAATAACCATAACAGCCATTTTTGTTTGACATTTTTTGCACAATATTTTCTAGTTGATACCTACTAAAAAATTTTTTTTAAATAATTTGGATTATAAAAGCCCCAGTTATATTAAATACAAATGTGAAAAAAATAACCATTACAACCATTTTTGTCTGACACATTCTGAACATCATTTTCTACATCATGCATATTGAAAAATTTATTAAAATAATTTTGATTCTAAAAGCCCTCATTATATTTAATACAAATGTAGGCATTACAACCATTTGTGTCAGACACTTTTTTCACATTATTTTCCAGTTAATACAGACTAAAAAATATATTAAAAATAGTCTTTCGCTTTGTTTGTTTTTTCCAACGAAAAAATGTCACTAATAAACAAGTTTCAAAAGAGAAAGTCACATAAATGTAAAGCTAAAGTGACTGGAGCTATTTTTTCGACTGGTAATAAAGAAAACACAAAAAGGTATATGCCCCTGTTGCCCTCTAGTGGTGCAAAGCAAAAGTGCACATACTCAACTCTCTCTAATGCAACTAAAAGTCTCAAGTTGGTTTTAATCCATTAATTAACACCTTCCCAAAAAGTGTTTTCCCCACTAAATGAATGCTGGATTGTGTCTACGTGTGTTTCGAGAAAGAAGCCGTACCGAGGTGGAAGGAGACAGCACGATGTTGCCGATGGACGCCTTGAGCTCGTCGATGGTGGCTCGGTTCTGATGTGTGCCGTTGTTGGGCTGGACGGGCTTTATTTCCACGTGGAACTTCCGGGGCTCGTCCTCGTCCTCCGAGTCGCTGGACGAGTAGAAGGAGTTCTCTTTGGCATGTTTAGGCAGACGGCAGTTAAAGAGGCAACACAAATGTGGAGCATGGGGATGTGACTACCGGTATATGAAATTTTCATATCAGGTATAGCTCAATGTGCTCAAAAGTACTTAAATACAAATATTCTAAGTATTTTTTTAATAAATATAATTAGTAGACACTGTTAGAAAAGCTGCTATTTTGCATGTTCTGTGCTTCTTATGCTTCAATGATCATGTTTTAGTTTCAGTACTTTATCTGTTTTAATGGGTAAGCTTGTAATGTTTTAAGTATTGCTTTCTACTGTAGCACTACATTTATTTTAATGAAAAGCACAATAACAAATAATATATCTTATTATTATTTATTAATTCTGCCGGACGTTGTGGTGTCTTACTCTGTTCAGTGGTCCTTGAATGCACCATAAAAACTATAATAGAAGATTAAAATAGAAGGATCAAACTGTCCTTGGAGAGCACAGCTTGTATGTTCAATGCATACTTGCCAACCCTCCCGAATTTTCCGGGAGACTCCCGAAATTCAGCGCCTCTCCCGAAAACCTCCCGGGACAAATATTCTCCCGAAAATCTCCCGATTTTCAGCCGGAGCTGGAGGCCACGCCCCCTCCAGCTCCATGATGACCTGAGTGAGGACAGCCTTTTTTCATGACGGGAGGACAACAGGGTGACAAGAACTAAATCATCCAGACTAGAGATAAATTGTATTATTATGTTTATCTTACCTAAAAATAAATATATTTATTAATTTTAAAAAAATAAACTACATAAATGTTTACTATATTTTGCTAAAAACATCAAAATTTATTGTATTTTTATTTGTATTTTTTCTGACTCCTTATTACATCCAGCCATAGAATTATAAATTAAAATAAACATATTTGAAATAATTAATTTTAAATTATCATAATAATTCATTTAAAATGACCATATTTAATTATTAAAATAATTGCTTGTTTATCAACAACTTTAGCATTTTATTCATTACATTTTGAAGCTCTCAGAAGCCAAGTTATGTTATATTCCTTAATATTTATTTATGCAAGTTTGAAGTATCAATTATCTAAACACAGTTTTGTTTGCATATTTTCAGGATATATTTATATATATATATATATATAAATATATGTGTGTGTATATATATATGTATATATATGTATGAAATACCTGACTTGGTGAATTCTAGCTGTCAATATACTCCTCCCCTCTTAACCACGCCCCGCCCCACCCCCGACCACGCCCCCCACCTCCCGAAATTGGAGGTCTCAAGGTTGGCAAGTATGGTTCAATGTACACAAATAAAAAATATCTTAGTTGTTCAGACAGTAATGTGTTAGTTTCAATCGGGGTTTCTTAATGGGGAGAGGCATTAATGTCTCTTCTTTTCATGTCAGCATTTAAGGTAACGAGCTGGCTACAATCAGTCTGTGAGTTTATCAAAGTGCAGCTATCAATTTGTCCATCATTTTAATTTCAAATACTAACCGTCGGGAGCTTTACCGCGGCTAACATTGATAAGGTTTATCGATACATCCCTAGTAGAGAATGAGAGAGTGTACAGTACACAGAATATTTGATGTGTCGCAATAAGAGTTGGAAGGATATCATTGTCCATTGCTTCTGGTCTGATGCAGAAACCTTCATCATCCACCCGCGGAACATTCTGTAAAGACACAAACAGATCAATGAAAACCATCATAAAATATGTCACATGAAGGGTACTAAATTACCTTTTAAACGACGGAAATTTGCACAAATATTACCTCATAATACAAAATAAAATGTAATACTATTTACATTTTTTGTCGGGCACGCCTTTATTTTCACAAACGCATTGCTAGAACAATATAAACTATATTACAGTGGCCTGATACATGACTTAAATAAGATAGTATACAAAGCCATGTGTATTCTATTGAATATAATAGTGATAATGTGTGATTCTATACTGTGCGGTGGAGAAGACGTCTACCACAACACATGGCGCCATCGCTCAGAATGTTCAAATAATTATCAGAAAATTAAAGCCACTTTAGTCGGAAAAAAGGCAACGTCTCATTTGCTGTGTGGCGTTTATTTATTCAAGTGGGATTGAATGGTCCACAGATATATTGAAGGAAAGATGGCGACAGTTGTTGACGTTATTGAAAACAATGACCTCATCGATATTCTTACAGGTGGTTTGAGCTCAGACTTGAACAGGGGTGTCCAAAGAGCGGCATTTGCGTCCCACAGCTAATTCTTTAACGTAGTGGTTCTCAACCTTTTTTCAGTGATGTACCCCCTGTGAACATTTTTTGGATTCAAGTACCCCCTAATTAGAGCAAATCATTTTTGGTTGAAAAAAAGAGATAAAGAAGTAAAATACAGCACTATGTCATCAGTTTCTGATTTATTAAATTGTACAACAGTGCAAAATATTACTCATTTGTAGTGGTCTTTCTTGAATTATTTGGAAAAAAAGATATAAAATAACTAAAAACTTGTTTAAAAATAAACAAGTGATTCAATTATAAATAAACATTTCTACACATATAAGTAATCATCAACTTAAAAGTGCCCTCTTTGGGGATTGTAATAGAGATCCATCTGGATTCATGAACTTAATTCTAAACATTTCTTCACAAAAAAATAAATCTTTAACATCGATATTTATGGAACATGTCCACAAAAAATCTAGCTGTCACCACTGAATATTGCATTGTTGCATTTCTTTTCACAGTTCTTTTTGACAGACATTTTAGTGAGGGTCAAACCATCCTGGCATGTGGGAAACTCTGGGTTTATGGTAATGAATGGAATAGCCTACTTGATTTGATGTTCAGTTTATGAACTTACATTCATATTTTGTTGAAGTATTATTCAATAAATATATTTATAAAGGTCTTTTGAATTGTTGCTATTTTTAGAATATTTAAAAAAAATCTCACGTACCCCTTGGCATACCTTCAAGTACCCCCAGGGGTACGCGTACCCCCATTTGAGAACCACTGTTTAACGGACCGCAACACATTTTGAAAATAATATTTTTATTAAAAACGTTGCAATATTGACACTAATAACACAATGCTGCCATTAAGGCAGTTTTTTTAACTTTAAAATGATCATTGCTAAAAAAAAAATAATACAAACTTATAATCGACGAATGGAACCAATCCAATCTTCTTTATTTACCGGTACATAGCACTATTAACAAAACAAAACTGTTTCCAGAGTGATGCACATTAAAAGAAACTATAAAAAGTAATCAAATTACAAGCATTTAAAATGAAAGAAGTAAAAAACAAATAAAAAAATTCAATTAAATACTAAAAAACAATTAAATAAAAAAAGAATAAAACAATAAAAGACACAGAAAACCACAAGACTCACGCCGATTTAAAAGCCAGAGAATAAAAGTGGGTTTTAGGACGAGACTTAAAACATTCAACAGTGGGGGGCCATTCTGACATGAGGGGGCAGAACATTCTAAAGTTTAGGGCCCACAACAGAGAAGGCCCTGTCTCCCCTAGTCTTAAGCCCCACAAGTTAAAACTGGCCCTCGGACCTCAAAGCGCGAGCTGGAGCATACATTTGGATGAGGGCCGTGATGAGCGTTGGGGCCAGTCCATTCAAAGCTTTAAAAAAAGATCCGAAGTCGGTCGAGAGATTTAAGCAGTCAAGATAATATTGACGTATGACTTATTTGTAACACTTTTTGTACCTGGTACAAAATGAAAAAGTAAAGGCAATAGAGCCTTTGAGTCAGTTTCCCCTAAATAGTGGAATTCTGCACTTTGTTGGCATTTTTAAAAGCCCGTTAAAAACACATTTGTTTAAGCGTGCATTCCTATAATATTCAGTTTACCTTTACATAATCATATTTATTATTTAATTTTTCAATGTTTCTGTTGTTGCATCATGTTGTATGTTTGTTGTGATTGTAATGTTTACATTTTAACCATGTGAAGAAAGCACTTTGTGAGTCCTCTCTGAGAAGTGCTGTATAAATATTTGTTTTACTTTGACTCACTTTTATGACTGGGGGCTTTTAAGATTTTTTGTCTGACGATGTTTTTTTAAACTGTCAATAATTAAAATGAATTCAAACAATGTTATGAACTAGAATTTGCAATTCTGGTAGGAATTGCGTGTGAATGCCTTATGTGCGCAAGACGCCAAACCGCCGATACGCGTGAGCGGAACTGAAATGCTTGAACGTCCAGGGTGAGTAAAGTGTGTGATGTTGGAATCGGTTTGAGAAATGTAGGATATGTAGACGTTTGTATATTGCCCATTCATTTTCAATGGGGGTAAAAATGACCTGAAATTCCAGGAAAATCAGGAATTTTGGGAAAGGGACAACATGTTTTGCGTTCGACATATGTGAAGAACAGTGTGGGTGAATGGTTGAAAGGTCGGAATTGGGTAAAAAAAAAAAATGGCGCAAAGTTTTATAAATTTTGGGCATTGTATAACTATGGATACGTCCGTTCATTTGAATGGGAATTTCCTAGAAATTTGGCAATTTCGGGGAAAACTGGAATTTTTGAAAATATAAGTACCGGTAATACAAGAATTGTCCTAGATCATATGAATGGGTTGGTGTTAGAATTTTTCAATACAGTTGAAAAATGTTGACGTAGTAACAGTTTGAATTTAAATGGGTATGTCAGAATTCCTGGAATTTCGGGTAAAACGGGAATTTGTACGAAAATAAAAATGGCAGTTTTGTTGTCCCAATTAAGAAGGATGTTTTGAAGGTGAAATGGTCAAAAACGGTTGAAAAATGTGGACTGTGAAAGAGGGCTTTGGAAAACCGGGAATTCTGGAAGTTCCTGGAATTAAAAAAAAAATGGTATTTTGATTGTCCAAGGTGAGTGGAGTGTGTGGATGGTGGAACGGTTCAAATCGGTTGAGAAATGTGGAAATTGTGCAAGTTTGAAAAATGGCCTATTCATTTTCAAAGGGAAAAATTACCCGAAAAACCGGGAATTCTGGGTAATTTATTTTTTGGGGGGGCTTAGCGCTCACGATTCCTGGTCGAGCCGAACCATTTCATACTTGAACGGTTCCAATCGGATGAAACTGTGGGCTGTAGAGCGCGCCAAAGTTTTGCGGCAGAATAATAATAAATAGATCGATTTTTGGTATAGAATTCTTTATTGTGTGAATGCTTGGACATTCACACAATTATTGACCCATTTAAGGTTCAATTACTTTATATCAAATATTCCACTTTGTACATTTTTGGGGAAAATATTGCATATTGTGTTTTTCTTAATAACCAAAGAGGGTTTGGGAAAAAAAAGCTACAAAACCAGAAATAAAAACAAACAAACGTATATAACTGAAGTTAATTTTGGAGGATTGAGCGTAAAAAAATATATATCTGACTTATTTTGAACACTTTAATGACTGAAACCCTTTTGGGTCCCTGGAACCTTTAACATTCACCAAAATTGAGGGAAGAAGGAACAATTAGAGATGTCCGATAATATCGGACTGCCGATATTATCGGCCGATAAATGCTTTAAAATGTAATATCGGAAATTATCGGTATCGGTTTCAAAAAGTACAATTTATGACTTTTTAAAACGCCGCTGTGTAGACAGACGTAGAGAGAAGTACAGAGCGCCAATAAACCTTAAAGGCAATGCCTTTGCGTGCCGGCCCAATCACATAATATCTACGGCTTTTCACACACACACACAAGCAAATGCAAAGCATACTTGGTCAACAGCCATACAGGTCACACTGAGGGTGGCCGTATAAACAACTTTAACACTGTTACAAATATGCGCCACACTGTGAACCCACACCATACAAGAATGACAAACACATTTCGGGAGAACATCCGCACCGTAACACAACATAAACACAACAGAATAAATACCCAGAACCCCTTGCAGCACTAACTCTTCCCGGACGCTACAATATACACCCCCCGCTACCCCATTTATGTAAGGAAACACTGCACTGCACTCTGAGTGAAATGTAACAAAAAACAACTTTCATTTCATTTTGTTTTATATATAGTGCTACTGAGTTATTGTTGCTGATTAATTTAAATGTATTATTATTTATTACATTTTTCAGTATCAAATGGTTCAAGTCGGTCAAAAGCTGTTTTAAATTAAATAAGGACGCTTTTATTTAATTTTAAATAATTTCTGTTACAGACTAAAAACAATGTTAATAAAGTTTATTCTTTTTTGTAAGTCGATCTATACATATTTATTTTCTGGTTTTCTTTAATGTCAATAACGATACATTGTTATGCAGAGGTGTACTTATAACAATTTTACAGACCAATGTTACTACTTGCAGTCCCGACGGAAAGTGGGAGCGGGGCGCAAAATGTTATGTTTTTTTTTTGTTTTTTTATATGTCCTGTCCAGCTGCTCTGGCAAATCATATAGTTGATGTAGATGCCCATATCGGCTGTACAAATTTCCTTTAGATAAGAGAAGTGTGGGATACCTCTATTGTTGCCTTATTTGTATTTGACTTTATTAAATGGATTTGTATTATTATTTGGTGCAGCCTGACAGGCAGGAGGGGATAGAAAGAAGAAGAAAAGGAAGACAAAGGGGGAAATTGCGGGGACAAGAAGGGGATAAGACAGAGAGAAAACAACAGCAAACACAACAATAACAACAACAACAACAACATCAACAAATGGGATATGTACAAATATGAGAGTAAAAGTGATAGCAAAGAAGCAGTTAGTGAAATAAATATTAATAACACAGAAATGACGATGAGCATTATTACACTACAAATGGAGCAATACAAATACCAATAGAGCACTATCGATAATGAATAATAACAATAATTACCGTATTTTTCGGACTATAAGTCGCAGTTTTTTTCATAGTTTGGCCGGGCTCCAGTGCGATTTATATATGTTTTTTTTCTTCTTTATTATGCATTTTCGGCAGGTGCGACTTATACTCCGGTGCGACTTATATTCCGAAAAATACGGTACCTCTATTATCAACAATACAATTGTTTCAAATGCAACAATACATATATGTAGTGACAACTTGAAATACAAAAGTAAGCAGATAAATTGAGGGGAAGAAAGAGAAGCCAACTATATTAACCTTGTAGATTGTTATAGTAACAATAGGTTAAGCTTTGTCAGTGTGCCATGTGTTACCCAGTTTCCCCTAGGGCAGGGGTCGGCAACCTTTACCACTCAAAGAGCCATTTTGACCAGTTTCACAAATTAAAGAAAACAATGGGAGCCACAAAAATCTTTTGAAATTTAAAATGAAATAACACTGCATACAAAGTTTTTTTTTTGCTTTGTGCTATGTATAAATAAACCAGGGGTCTCAGACACGCGGCCCACACCTTAATATGAAAATTGAATGTTAGTGCGGCCCGCGGGTTTTATATGAATGGCGCTTGACAGCGTCATACTTGTCAACCCTCCCGGTTTTTCCGGCAGACTACGAATTTTAGGGCAACTATTCTCTCGAACGTGCCGTGATAGTACAGCATTTACCGCCCACTACAACCAGCGTGCCGGCCCAGCCACACGTTGTTTGGGGCTTCTACTTGCTCACGTAAGTGACAGCAAGGCATACTTGGTCAACAACCACACAGGTTACACTGACGGTGGCGGTATAAAAAACTTTAACACTTTTACTAATAATGCGCCACACTGTGAACCCACACCAAACAAGAATGACAAACACATTTCGGGAGAACATCTGCACCGTAACACAACATAAACACAACAGGACAAATATCCCATGCAGCCCTAACTCTTCCGGGCTACATTATACACTCCCGCTACCAAACCCCGCCCACCTCAACCGACGCACAGAGGGGGGGGGGGTTGATGTGTGAGGGAGCAGGGTTGGGGTGGGGGCGGGGTTTGGTGGTAGCAGGGGTGTATAATGTAGCCCGGAAGAGTCAGGGCTGCATGGGATTCTGGGTATTTGTTCTGTTGTGTTTATGTTGTGTTACGGTGCAGATGTTTTCCCGAAATGTGTTTGTCATTCTTGTTTGGTTTTGGTTCAAAGTGTGGCGCATTATTAGTAAGAGTGTTAAAGTTGTTTTATATGGCCACCGTCAGTGTAACCTGTGTGGCTGTTGTCACTTACGTGGCAAGCAGAAGATGCATATAACAAGAGGCTGGGCTGGCAGGCTGTTTATGCAGATTGTAGAGGGCGCTAAAAGCTGTACCATCATGGCACACCCTTATTATTATTGTAAGGGTGAAAATCGGAAAATATTAATTCCGGGAGTTTTCTGCGAGAGGCACTGAAATCCGGAAGTCTCCCGGGAAAATCGGGGGGGTCGGCAAGTATGTGGCTGAGCCGCATCAGAGTGATCAAAGAGCCGCATGCGGCTCCGGAGCCGCGGGTTGCCGACCTCTGCCCTAGGGCAACACCGTTAATATATGTTTGATGAAACATGATTATATGCATGAGTGTATGTATGTATATATATGTACAGTATGTGTATATGTATGTTTGTATAGTGAATGTTTGAGTCTGAGTTTATTTCGAACATGCATGTATACAACATGATACAGCACAATTTCCAGTTTCTCTATTCAACATGTTCAAAAAGGAGTAGGAAGAAGCAGAGCTTATTTAATCCTACCCCTATTCCGTTACATAGCAGTTGCTAAAACTTTTGTTCACTTCCTGTTCTCAATGTATTCAATACAAATAAATAAATAATAAATAATAATTGGTGAAGTAATTTATATTTCATATGGTGAGATGAGTAAGATTATCTAGAAAATTAATGGATGGATGAAACAAATTCAGAATGTTTATCATGGTTCTTCTTCTTTGTACTTTGTAAACACTTTAAGTTTGAAGAATTTCTTGAAGTGGATCATATTAGTACATTTGCTTAATCCATTCCATCATTTAATTCCACATACTGATATACTGAAGGTCTTAAGTGTTGTACGTGCGTACAGATGTTTTAAATGAGATTTTCCTCAAAGGTTATATTTCTCCTCTTTTGTTGTATATTCTTGGGTAGCAGGTTATAGTTTGCTTTGTGTATCATTTTAGCTGTTTGCAAATTTCCTACGTCATGGAATTTCAGTATTCTCGATTCAATGAATAAAGGGTTTGAATGTTCTCTACATCCAACATGATGTATTTTTCTAACTGATCTTTTTTGTAACACCGTTAATGAATGAAGTGTACTTTTGTAGTTATTTCCCCATATTTCTACACAATAACTCAGATATGGTAACACTAGCGAGCAGTAGAGAAGATGTGTATGTATGTTTTCTTCTTTTAATTGTGGGTGTGACAGAAAATATTTGAGATTTACTTATTTAATTGGTCTTTTAGTCTGAATTTAAACTGAAATCCAAAAATGTTTGATTGCCGAGTATAAAAGGTGCAGCTTCCATTCACACAAAATGCAATAATATCCTTACTAGTGTGTGTGTGTGTGTGTGTGTGTGTGTGTGTGTGTGTGTGTGTGTGTGTCAGCGGAAACACTGGGCACATTGTCAAACACACTTGGAATCATTTAACCCCCGAGGCGACACCCTGGAAATTATCCCACAATGCATCACACGAGTAACAGTATTTACTGTATGCAATGAGTCAATATAATTACGGAATAAATCAGCATCTGGTGTGTATGAGACATTGATTGGAACTCTGGACATTCCTAAAATAATTGATTGCAACCTTGCAAATTTCTAAAATAAATCATATGGGCGACGTAACGTTTGTGTGTGTGTGTACGTGTGTGTGTGTGTGTGTGTGTGTGTATGTGTGTGTGTTGGCTTGCTTACGGCATTCTGGATGTCTATGGCCCCGTAGTATCCGGGGGGAGCGCCATTGGCAGTGTTCTACAAGCATAAACAAAAGAGAAAAGCAATGAATGAATGAGCAAATCTGCAAAACAAACAAGAGGGAAGCAGGGAGGGAGAGAGAGAGAGCGAGAGGGAGAGAGAGTCACATGTCAGAGTAGTAAGCAGCAGCACAAAATGAGCGTGAAGCTCCTCCACCTCCTGCTGTTGGACATGGCAAATGACAACACGACGCTTGACATAACAAGCGAAAAGCAGCAATGGAGGGGAAACTCCCGGGCTGTTTACTCACGCTCTCGACTTCTGTGGACTCCCTGCAAGACAAAAAGGGGGACACGGAAACACGATGAGATGACCTAAAGTGTTTCCTGTCAAGCGCACTCGTTAAAGCGCGGGGGTGTCCAAACTTTTGCCACAAAAAAAAGCATGCAGGGCCCGTTTTGTTATTTTTAATTTTCAAAACCATGAGAGTTCCCTTCAATTTTGGTGAATGTTTTAAGTCCCGGGGACCCAAATGGGTATATTGTGTTAAAAACAAGTTATGTATGAATATTTGTTTAACTTCCATTGATCAACATCAGATCTCTTCATTACCATGAAGTTTGTACTTTTTTTGTTTGCCATGACGTTTTAATTTGTTTTGTTGTATGCCCTTTTTTTCTTCCAAAGAAAACCCTGTTTTTATGGCAAAAACACAAAATATACAATATTTTCCCCAAAACATTTAAAAAAATTTAGTATTTGATGTGAAGCAATTGGATTTATAACAGCATTGCTTTTGATTCTTTTTTCTTTAAATCACACTAAAGGTCCCAGGTACCCAAAAGAGTCTTGGTCAAAGTGTTGAAAACAAGTCATAAATATATGTTTTTTTACTTTCAAAACTGAAATATCTATTGATCAACTTTAGATCTATCCGTTGCCATAAAGTTATTTGTATGCCTTTTTTGCACAAAAGAAAACACTGTTATTATGGCAAAAATAAATAAATATACAATATTTTGCCCAAAAACATTTTTCAAAATGCAATATTTGATTTTAAGTAATTGGAGCCGTAAATAGGTCAATAATTCATAGCAGCATTGATTTTGATTCATTATTATTTTTTGGGGAAAAAAATCACCCTAAATCTCTAAGGGATTCAAAAGGCCCCCATTCTTAAAAGTGTTAAAAATAAGTCAAAAATATATATTTTTTTTACTTTCAAAACTTAAATATCTATTGATCAACTTTAGCTCTATCCGTTGCCATAAAGTTATTTCTATGCCTTTTTTTGCACCAAAGAAAACACTGTTATATTTATGGCAAAAAAAAAATATATACAATATTTTCCCCAAAAACATTTTTCAAAATGCAATATTTAATTTGAATTAATTGGAGCCGTAAATAGGTCAATAATTCATAGCAGCATTGATTTTGATTCATTCTTATTTTTGGAAGAAAAAAAAATCACACTAAATCTCTCAGGGATTCAAAAGGCCCCCATTCTTAAAAGTGTTAAAAATAAGTCATAAATATATTATTTTTAACTTTCAAAACTTAAATATCTATTGATAAACTTTAGATCTATCTGTTGCCATAAAGTTATTTCAATGCCATTTTTTGCACCATAGAAAACCCTGTTATTTATGGCAAAAAAAACTAAATATACAATATGTTCCCCAAAAACATTTTTCAAAATGCAATATTTGATTTGAAGTAATTGGAGCCGTAAATAGGTCAACAGCATTGATTTTGATTCATTATTATTTTTTGAAAAAAATCACACTAAATCTAGCGCCTCATTCCTAAAAGTGTTAAAAATAAGTCATATATCAATATATATTATGTTTACTTTCAACGCTTACATCTGTAGATTGTAAGTATACCATTAGTGGTAGGCCAGCTCCATAGAGTGGTACGACAAAAAAATCTCCAGTGTTTTATTTTCCTATTCTCAAACACAGTGTTACTGTTCGAACTGTGTGTAATGTTACAATGGCCAAAAATATTAAATATACTTGTTAAATAAAACCTCAGCCTTGTTTTTAATGAATACTTATGCCTGCTATGCTACTGTATTTTAATGTTGGCCATTATGGTAGTACTGTTTTCAGACACGGTACTTGGTGAAAAAAGTTCGAGAACCAGTGCTGTAGATCTACTTCAGATCTATCCTTCAATTATAAGTTTTTGTTATTTTTTTAGTAATGACTGTTTTAAAGAAAAAAAAAGCCCGCATGGCAGCTTTGTGTTATTAGTGTGGATATTGCAACATTTTCTCGTTACATTACACCTGCTTGCTCTTTAATTCCACTTTTTAAATGTTTATTTTATTTACCGTATTTTCCCGGACTCCAAGTCACACCTAAAATATTTTTTCCCCCCTCAAAACTCGACAGTGCGCCTTATAACCCAGTGCGCCTAATGTACGGAATAATTCTGGTTTTGCTTACCAAACTCGAAGCAATTTTATTTGGTACATAGTGTAATGATAAGTGTGACCAGTAGATGGCAGTCAAATATAAGAGATATGTGTAGACTGCACTATGATGGCAATATGACTCAAGCAAACAACACCAACATTTTATATGTTCCATTGAAAATATAGAACATTACACACGGCGTTAAAAAATCTATCAAAATGTTTTAGTACGACTTGCTTGATGGATTGTCGGCGCATTAAACATAAGAGTATTATTATGGTGTGTGTATAAGGTAAGACATATCATCTGGCGTTTTGTTTCGCAATATTATGCAAAAGCAACTTTTCTTACATTCTGGTACCTGCTGATCTGTATTTGGGATCTGCATAAATCCTGAAAAATTGCACACGTCCCCCTTTGTAGTCCATGCCAACACCGTAGTCGATACGCTTCTTCTTTTTCTCTATCTTCTTGTTATGTGACATTCACCCTCTACTGTTGCCATTTCTAATATAAAGTAGTATAAAGTTCTTACTTATATCTGTCAGTAAACTCGCCATGAAAGCGCTAAAACATACCGGTGTAGTGAGTTTACATTATTCACCCAAGGAACTTTAGTTATTAGAGAGTTCCGGTCGGACGTTTTTTCACGGGACACATTTCCGGCGGATGAGGAGATGCTGCTCCGTTATTGATTGAAGTAAAAAAAAGCCTGAATGTCATCAAAACAGTTTTTTCCATCTTTTGATACTTCTTCCACTCCCGTCCTTGCACGCTACACCGCTACAACAAAGATGACGGGGAGAAGACGCTGCCGAAGTTGAGCCACGTAAATAAGACCGCCCACAAAACGGCGCTTTCGGAAGCGACTGTCAGAAAGCATCTGTAAAACATAATCCATGCAACATTTTGACCAAAGAACCACCATTAAATAATATGTAGACCACAAGGAAGTCTTTTACATTTAGAAAAAAATAATAATAATATGACTCCTTTAATGCGCCCTATAATCGCACCTTATATGTTAAAAAAAAGATTTAGTAGTGCGCCTTAAAATCCGGTGCGCCCTAAAAATACGGTATTTATTTTATTAGCTGCGGGCCGCAAATGGCCCCCAGGCCGCACTTTGGACACCCCTGCTACAGCGTTTACGTACGTGGAGTCTGTGTCTTTGTCTTTCCTCCGTCCTGGGATGCCGAAAGGCTTCCTCTTCCTGGGTTTGGCACCTTAACACAAACATTTATCATCTGTGTGATCCATTATTATTATTATTATGATCATTATGACTCAACCTGTGCACATGTTGCAAAAGTCGTACCTTCGGTAGCAATAGCAGCATTGCACTCCTCAAACTCAATGGGTCCTAATGAGGCACACACACACACACACACATCTTTTAGGTTCATTTGGCACATAAAGGGTCAATGGCCCACCGCTGTGAATGCTGTGAATGTACATCACGCAATAATCGCACACATATACACACACACACGCCCAAATACACAACACAGGGGCTGGCGTGCTGCACAAAGTGTACACAAACAGGGCGAGGCTGATCCCACAGGGCAGACAGGGTCAATAACGGAGTCAAATGTGCGTCTGGTGGCCGTCGCAGAGAGCGGCCATAACGTCACGTCACAGCACACACACACACACACACACACACACAGAGGGTACACATTTCAAGTCCCAAATGGCTTCCTAATTGACGCAGGGGTCTAAAAGCGAGTAGAAGAGCGCGGCCTGCCGACAGCAGACACGCAAAGTCACTTAACCCTATTAGAATAAGACAAACAAGTCCAAGATTACATGCAGTGAAGTGTTTAAAGCCACAGGCTACAAATCTGCTCACGGGCTTAAGAGATGCCCTTTTTGACTTTTCACTGGCAGAAAACAGAAAGAGAGGGGGGTAAAAAGGCAAGAGGTCACGAGGGAAACGGCACAAACATGCAGAGGCAAGGGAAGCAACCTTAACAATTAAATAGGAGTTGTTTACAGTCAGGTGAACAAAGGAGTGCATGTTGTTTACATATCATTAGTGGCGCCCCCTATGGGTTGTATTAGGAATGCATTGGATAATACAGTGGAACCTCGATTTAAGAACGCCTTTATTTGCGAACTTTACAAAACTTTTGAAAGGCGCTGTGTACGAACACTGCATTCACTCAATTTGGGTCCCGCTGGCAGCCATTTTGTGCCTGCTCGTATTGAAGAGAGGGAAGAAGCCAGCTTGGTACCAAAGCAAGTTTGAAATTGTGATGAGAACAGGCTTTTGGTGCCAAATCGGACTTACTTCACAGTGGAGAAGAGGAACCTCTCGTTCAGTGAGAATACACACGGCCCCTCCCCCTTTGTCTGCTCTTTTCTCTCCTTTCGTTTGATTGATTGAAACTTTTATTAGTAGATTGCACAGTACAGTACATATTCCGTACAATTGACCATTAAATGGTAACACCCGAATAAGTTTTTCAACTTGTTTAAGTCGGGGTCCACGTTAATCAATTCATGTTGAGCTTCTCCTTGTTAATCTACCGTCAGTGGATATACATTTTCTATATGTTCGATATTGAAGCAAAATGGTTGTTAAAGTTAAGGGTTTTTGTGATTTCTCACTGTTTGTGGGGGCACCAAATGGTCTTCTGTGAGTGTGTTGACTGACAGAGCAGCGCATATAGCACAGTTCAGCTGTTCGTGGTTGTCGTTTTAAAGTTAAAGTACCAATGATTGTCACACACACACGAGTATGTAATGGGTCCCATTTTTATACACTGTAAAAAAAAAAATCCTATTTTTATGGTTAATTTACTCTAAATTTATACTGTAATTTTTCTATTTTTTTAAAATAGTTTATAAAACTGTAGAATTGAAGACATTATCTGTAAAAAAAAAAAACAATCCGCCTGTTATTGTAAGTAATATGCCAGTATTGACAAACTATGTATATTTCTATTTTTTTTTTTTACAGAAAAATACCACCCGGGAATCATTTATGGTGTTTTAACCTCCAATTCCAACCCTTGATGCTGAGTGCCAAGCAGGGAGGTAATGGGTCCCATTTTTATAGTCTTTGGTATGACTCGGCCGGGGTTTGAACTCACAACCTACCAATCTCAGGGCGGGCACTCTAACCACTAGGCCACTGAGTAGGCTTTTAGCCTGGTAATAAAGAGATCAGTACTGTATAGCACTTTGTTTTGTGTTCAAAGTGTATAAACTTTCACTAAAATGTAGACTTTTGTCGAGGCTGGAACACATTATTCATATTATTTATGGAGGAATTTGCTTCACTATAAAAACTTTTCCATGTACAAACCTTGTTCAAGAACCAATTTAAGTTCGTCAACCGAGGTTCCGGCTTTATCATAATTACGCAAATAATCAGTTAATTATGGAGAATAAGTTGCTAACTCCTGCTCCTGTGTCAGCCTTCCGCAAAGTATGATGGTTTTTTTTTGCCAATTTGCTCTAATTTTACGCACACATGCTTGTCAGGTGCACCAAATATGGAGGTGATATGGCCAGGTCAAACTTTGGGTGTTTGATAATAGAACCATTTGTCCTTCCAAATATTGCCACTGCAACACACCGCAGATTTGTATTTTTAAAACACATTCTACAATTGTTTTGGGTCCTAAATTAATTCCATAACTTGAATTGATTTATTTTGGAAAACCTTGTTATATTGTTTAATGCATCCAGCAGGACATCACAACAAAAAGTAGGCATAATAATGTGTTAATTCCATGACTGTATATATCGGTATCGGTAATTAAGAGTTGGACAATATCGGAATATCGGATATTGGCAAAAAAGCCATTATCGGACATCTGTACTTGTTAATATCAACACCTTCAAAATTGTGAATGAAAACAATAACTAAGATGCACGTTACAACAGCTGGTGTGTAATAAGTACAATACTTACAGTATTAACACTTTGTAGGGTGCAACAGACAACTAAGACTGAAATGACCAACAAACCATAAACTGAACACTACTGCCGTTTAATGTCTAACTGTACTTGCAACTTGTTGTCATACTAGCAAATGAGACTCAGAAATGTAAAAAAAAGTACCGAAAATTGGTACCAGTATCTATTCCCAGGTACCGGAAATCGGTACCGTATTGGTTCAAATCTATCTAGAAGAGGGCTCTTATAATGTTGAAAAACTTAAAAAGGTCATAAACAGCTTTTTTATGCTAAAACGCTGGTAATATTTGAATAAGAGTGACTGATTCTGGGGACGGCGTGACTCGGTTGGGAGAATGGCCGTACCAGCAACCTGAGGTTCTAATCTCCAGCTTCTACCAATTTAGTCACGTCCGTTGTGTCCTTGAGCAAGACACTTCACCCTTGCTCCTGATGGGTCGTGGTTGCATGGCAGCTCCCGCCATCAGTGTGTGAATGTGTGTGTGTGAATGGGTGAATGTGGTAATAGTGTCAAAAGCGCTTTGAGTACCTTGAAGGTAGAAAAATGCTATACAAGTATAACCCATTTACCATTTACTACTTAGGGCAAATTAATTGATCAAGTCCGGAACCAATTAACAGCGATAAACGAGGGACAACTGTGGTTCACTTTGAATGGTGAGCATTCACAAATCCTCATTGATAGATTAAAAAAAGGTGAATTATTTAAAAAATAAGGCCTATTATAAAATTACGGCTACTGGAAGGCCCGGCCACTTGCGAGATGAGCAAAAGAGGCAGCGCCCTCCGGCAATGTGCCCGATACGCTAACGCGCCTTGACCCGAAAATAACAAAAGCCGACGATGTTTTCACTCAGAAAGTATACATTAGCGGCTGCATCAGCGCGGAGGCCCACCCCGCCCCCTCCGACTCCCAGCCCCAGAGGACGCCGGTCGCGAGCATGCATTGTTTGGCGTGTGCAGCGCCAGCCGAAACCCGGGCGAGCGACGAGTCACGAGAGGCGCGCATCACGCCAAGTGAAGTGGATAAAGTACACCGATGACTGATCTACTCTACTGTGCAATATCGGCCCTTAACCGCCGGCAAATACACAATGACTGCACGAACTACTACTGTGTGTGTGTATGTGTGTGTGTGTGTGTGTGTGTGTGTGTGTGTGTGTGTGTGTGCGTGTGTGTGTGTGTGTGTGTGTGTGTGTTTCATGCCAATCAAAACACAATTAGCTTTAAAAATAGCATCTCGTGGGAGGATCGACACTGTAAACATCCTCATGGTGCCTTCACTGACTGACAGTAAACGGGAAAAATATTAATTTATAGTATTTCACCGCTTTTTATAACCAGATTTTTTTTAAGGAAGCCTTCAATGCAAAACACTACGTCTGCCATAGTGTTTTCTGGCCGCCAAGTTATTATATTTTTCCAGAAACTGTGTTTTTAAAAGGTAGAAATTTTGTGTTTTTTTCCAGTGTCCTCTGTGGTGGACATTAGGACTTACTTAGGGCTGGAGGATTAAATGATATCAATAAATGTGTGTGTGTGTTTCATGCCAATTAAAACACAATTAGCTTTAAAAATAGCATCTCGTGGGAGGACTGACACTGTAAACATCCTCATGGTGCCTTCACTGACTGACAGTAAACGGGAAAAATGTTCATTTACAGTATTTCACCACTTTTTATAACCATATTTTTTTTTAGAATAAAGCCTACAATGCAAAATACTACGTCTGCCATAGTGTTTTCTGGCCGCCAAGTTATTATATTTTCCAGTAATTGTGTTTTGAAAAGTTAGAAATGTTGTGTTTTTTTCCAGTGTCCTCTGTGGTGGACATTAGGACTTACTTAAGGCTGGAGGATTAAATGATATCAATAAATGTGTGTGTGTGTGTGTGTGTGTGTGTGTGTGTGTGTGTGTGTGTGTGTGTGTGTGTGTGTGTGTGTGTGTGTGTGTGTTTCATGCCAATCAAAACACAATTAGCTTTAAAAATAGCATCTCGTGGGAGCACCGACACTGTAAACATCCGCATGGTGCCTTCACTGACTGACAGTAAATGGGAAAAATATTAATTTGCTTTATTTCACCACTTTTTATAACCAGATTTTTTTTTAGAATAAAGCCTTCAATGCATAACACTATGTCTGCCGTAGTGTTTTCTGGCCGCCAAGTTATTATATATTTCCAGTAATTGTGTTTTTAAAAGTTAGAAATTTTGTGTTTTTTTCCAGTGTCCTCTGTGGTGGACATTAGGACTTACTTAGGGCTGGAGGATTAAATGATATCAATAAATGTGTGTGTGTGTGTGTGTGTGTGTGTGTGTGTGTGTGTGTGTGTGTGTGTGTGTGTGTGTGTGTGTGTGTGTGTGTGTGTGTGTGTGTTTCATGCCAATCAAAACACAATTAGCTTTAAAAATAGCATCTCGTGGGAGCACCGACACTGTAAACATCCTCATGGTGCCTTCACTGACTGACAGTAAACGGGAAAAATATTAATTTACAGTATTTCACCACTTTTTATAACCAGATTTTTTTTTTTAGAATAAAGCCTACAATGCAAAACACTACGTCTGCCATAGTGTTTTCTGGCCGCCAAGTGAATATATTTTCCAGTAATTGTGTTTTGAAAAGTTAGAAATGTTGTGTTTTTTTCCAGTGTCCTCTGTGGTGGACCTTAGGACTTACTTAGGGGCTGGAGGAGTAAATGATATCAATAAATATCATGATAGACACGTAACCGATAGCAATAATAAAAGGGGTTTGATAAAGCGTTCGATAATTTTTTTTTTCTTCTTTGTCGGAAGAAACCGGAAATATGGAAGCAAAGTTGGTTGCATGGACAAAGGCACTCGCTCTCTGGTAACCAAGCAACACAGGAAATGGGAGTAACACGCTTACAGCCAATCGGTTAACAGTATCAGTCTTGTTGACTGGCGGTTGATTCTTTGCATGGAGTGAGAAGAGAAAGTAAAAATGAAGAAATGATGGATTAAACCGGAAATCACCTGGTCAGTATGGCAGTTTTTGGGGATTTTTTTTTCCCCAAAAAGACCGTAGTCAAACCAATGTAGTCTGTAAATGATGCAAGGCGCTCGTCCCCACCAAGACCGGTAATACCACAATACCCTAGCTGCGCTTACCCTTTAGAGCACAGCTGTAACTTCCTGGCACTAAACCTGCAGAAAAAAGTTCTTCTCAGGTTTCTCTATGTTTACATTTTCATACTTTGGACTATTTTCTTACACTTTATTAAGCATTTCTTACATATTCCTTATTTTCCCACCTTTATTTTAACACTTTTCAAGTGTTCAATGTGATTTTACAATTTTGTTTACATTGTTTGAGTGTTTTCCATGCTTGTGTTGACATTTCCTTTACTTTCTGCCTTGATAGATAAGGGGATTACACTGCAATTGATTTGCCACTTGCCAAGGTTTTACATTTTATTTCTAGAAACGTCCATAGTGTTATGACCTATTTACTTATTTTTAGTCATTGACTAATCTTAATTTTAGCATGAATAATTATATTTTTTGTATTTTAGTGTAAACATGTTAAAATTGAGAAGATAACTATTCAAATAACATATTTAGGTTTTCCCCACATAGGAAATATTGTTTAAAGATTCTGCAACATCTGGAGCATGCTTAATTTAAGAAGTGCAAGTTGAATAATGTTGTTTGTTTTTTAGAATAAAGCACTTATTTCTATCTTAAAAGTCCTGCTAAATTCTAGAAATACAAACCTTAATTTAGGATGTTTTATTTGGTAAAATTATCTGTCAATGCAGCTAGTTAATTTAACTTGTTTTTAGTATTTTTTTTCCTGAAAATCCAGTCCTTTTTTTTCCTATATTTAGACAGCTATTTTTGCAGTTCATAATCAGACGAAGGTTAAATTTGAAATAAAAATGTTTACATTTCATATATCTTTGTCCTGGTCCTTATTTTCGATAGGTCATCAAAAATATCAATAATTATTGACATCCACCAATATATAAAACACTTATATCATGCGACAGTTTTCATCCATATCGCCCAGCCCTAGAATTACGACAACTTGTTCGGTTGATGCAACTAATGCCGTTTGTGCACCCAGGGAGAAAAACTGCTTTTTGTAGTGTCATTGATATGACTGAAAAAGTGTGGCACAATTTTTTTTTCTTAAAAAAGCCAAAACCAAAAAAAAGTTCAAGTAAATGTTATGATTTTTAAATGTTCTGTTTCAAGTGCAATGTTAATTTAACTCTAAAATTGGAATAGAGTGGTTCCTCAGGATACGGACGCCCCGGATAACAAGGTTTTCAAGATGACAACTCTCTCTTGACTAATTGGTACGCTTGCGAACAAACATTTGTGTTACGATCCTCCCGACCCCAAGTTGGCGTAGCGAATCTCATAATGAACCCCGTAAGATCTGACAAAAACATTCCGTCTTACTTTGCGAGCATAAGCTTATAGCTAGAAATTGAGCTAACTTTGTTTTTTTCCAACCAGTGCGGTGAAGAAGTGGATGGTATTTGTTGAACTTAAAAAACAAAATCATTAAAACATTACCAAGTGTGTCACTAGCTAACTTGGTGAATAAATGACATGCATTCAAGTAAAACGTTTAAAAATGTTCCTGGATGACATTTTAACAATAAAATAGCATTTGTGTACAACAATTGGTTCTTTTCCTCAGCAAATTCTAATAATGCAAGTGAGTAATCACCTGTGATTACCGTATTTCCGGTATATAAGCCGCACCCACAAAATTTTGGAAGGAAATATATTTTCCATATATTAGCAGTTATAAGTCACAGTTATACAGGACTGTCTCAGAAAATTAGAATATTGTGATAAAGTCTTTTATTTTCTGTAATGCAACTAAAAACATGAAAATGTCATACATTCTGGATTCATTACACATCAACTGAAATATTGCAAGCCTTTTGTTGTTTTAATATTGCTGATTATGGCATACAGCTTAAGAAAACTCAAAAATCCTATCTCAAAAAATTACAATATTTCCTCAGACCAAGTAAAAAAAAAAGATTTATAACAGCAAAACAAAATCAAACATTTGAAAATGTCAATTAATGCATAATGCACTCAGTACTTGGTTGGGAATCCTTTTGCACGGATTACTGCATCAATGCGGCGTGGCATGGAGGCAATCAGCCTGTGGCATTGCTGAGGTGTTGTGGATGCCCAGGATGCTTCAATAGCGGCCTTTAGCTCATTTGCATTATTGGGTCTGGTGTCTTTCAGCTTCTTCTTCACAATACCCCACAAATTCTCTATGGGGTTCAGGAAGCGACTGGGATGAGAATCAGCACCTCCAAGTCCGAGTCCATGGTTCTCGCCCGGAAAAGGGTGGAGTGCCATCTCCGGGTTGGGGAGGAGATCTTGCCCCAAGTGGAGGAGTTCAAGTACCTCGGAGTCTTGTTCACGAGTGAGGGAAGAGTGGATCGTGAGATCGACAGGCGGATCGGTGCGGCGTCTTCAGTAATGCGGACGCTGTATCGATCCGTTGTGGTGAAGAAGGAGCTGAGCCGGAAGGCAAAACTCTCAATTTACCGGTCGATCTACGTTCCCATCCTCGCCTATGGTCATGAGCTTTGGGTTATGACCGAAAGGACAAGATCACGGGTACAAGCGGCCGAAATGAGTTTCCTCCGTCGGGTGGCGGGGCTCTCCCTTAGAGATAGGGTGAGAAGCTCTGCCATCCGGGAGGAGCTCAAAGTAAAGCCGCTGCTCCTCCACATCGAGAGGAGTCAGATGAGGTGGTTCGGGCATCTGGTCAGGATGCCACCCGAACGCCTCCCTAGGGAGGTGTTTAGGGCACATCCGACCGGTAGGAGGCCGTGGGGAAGACCCAGGACACGTTGGGAAGACTATGTCTCCCGGTTGGCCTGGGAACGCCTCGGGGTCCCACAGGAAGAGCTGGACGAAGTGGCTGGGGAGAGGGAAGTCTGGGCTTCCCTGCTTAGGCTGCTGCCCCCGCGACCCGACCTCGGATAAGCGGAAGAAGATGGATGGATGGTTCAGGTCAGGGGAGTTGGCAGGCCAATGGAGGACAGTAATGCCATGGTCAGTACACCAGTTACTGGTGGTTTTGGCACTGTGGGCAGGTGCCAGATCATGCTGGAAAATGACATCATCATTTCCATAGAGCTTTTCAACAGATGGAAGCATGTAGTGCTTTAAACTCTCTTGGTACACAGCTGCATTGACTCTGGACTTGATGAAACACAGTGGACCAACACCAGCAGCTGACATGGCTCCCCAAACCATTGCTGACAGTGGGAACTTCACACTGGATTTCAAGCAACTTGGATTTTGCTCCTCTCCAGCCTTCCTCCAGACTCTAGCGCCTTGACTTCCAAATGAAATACAAAACTTGCTTTCGTCTGAAAACAGGACTCTGGACCACTCTGCAACTGTCCAGTGCTTCTTTTCCATAGCCCAAGTCAGACGCTTCTTCCGTTGTCTTGACTATGGGAATACGGCTATTGTAGGCCATTTCCCGGACACGTCTGTGAACAGTGGCTTTTGATACCTGGACTCCAGCTTCAGTTCACTGTCTTTTAAGCTCCCCCAAATTCTGGAAGCTGCTCTTCTTCACAATGCTGTTAAGGCTGTGGTCCTCTTTCTTGGTTGTGCAGCGTTTCCTGCCACATTTCCTCCTTCCAACAGACTTTTTGTGAATGTTCTTTGAAACTGCACTGTGTGAACAGCCTGCTCTTTTAGAAATGTCTTTTTGTGTCTTACGCTCCTGATGGAGGGTGTCAATGATGGTCCTCTGGACAGCAGTCAGGTCAGCAGTCTTCCCCATACTTGTGATTTAGTTTACTGAACCAAGCTGAGTGTTTTTAAAGGCTCAGGGAAACCCTTGCAGGTGTTTCGAGTTAATTAGA
>NC_084558.2:42203327-42295827 GCF_033978685.3 Nerophis lumbriciformis | reverse complement strand
TTCAAATCATCAAAATTAAATGAAATAAACATTTGAATGCATCAGTCTGTGTGCAATGAATACATATAATGTACAAGTTACACCTTTTGAATGCAATTACTGAAATAAATCAAGTTTTTCAAAATATTCTAATTTACTGGCTTTTACCTGTATGTAAAAGTATATATTTTTTCTATTTAAAAAAAACCCCAAAAAAATCCAAATGCTGCTAAATTTCCTTTAACGCTGACTTGTTTTCTAGTCCAGTTGCCAGTCGGGTGGCACACACGTGCAGAGTGGGCAATTACTGACGCAAAATTTGCATGTGCATGAAAAACGGCTCCCCAAACAAGTCACTCACAACTGGGAGTCGGTTCTCATCATTCACTTAAAAGAGCCGTTCAAAAGACTAGATTTGTTCGCGGGGGTCACGTCTCTAATATTTAGATCGCGACAAGAAGGAAAAGAAGGAAGGGGCTCACCTGGTCGCTCCTTGCCCGTTCCTTTGCTTTCTGCCAGCTTCTGTATTAAGCCGTCTACAGAGGTGTTCTCGATGTTCCTCACAAATTCAGTGTGAACCTGCAAAATTTACACAAAACTAAGTAAATTCAGTATTTAGTTTCCATAGTAAAAAACATAACCAGCACAGTAAACATATGCATTCTTTCCCAAACATTATATGAGGGCGCCCCATTTCCTTTAGAACAGATCCATCAATACTTTGCTTTTTTTTTAAATAAACAAACTAAAAAGCCTGATTCTATACAAGTCTCTGCTCTCTCTATCGCACATAATTATACTACATGGGGGCCTTGGCTCTAGACTTTGTGGATTATTTTGCCATTTAATTTATAACAAAACAAAAAAAATTGCATTCACTTATCAAAAGCTGTAAACTTTGGGTACACACCTAACAGTGTGTATGAATAAGGGTGCTGAAAAAAAAAATCGAATCACATTCCAATTGTGAAACCATTTAAAGAGGTAGTCACCTGAAATGGTTTTCACTTCACGGGTGTGTTTGAAGCTCATCGAGAGAATGCCAAGAGCGTGCAAAGCAGTAATCAGAGCAAAGAGTGGCTATTTTGAAGAAACTAGAATATAAAACATGTTTTCAGTTATTTTACCTTTTTTTGTTAAGTACATAACTCCACATGTGTTCATTCATAGTTTTGATGCCTTCAGTGACAATCTACAATGTAAATAGTCATGAAAATAAAGAAACCGCAGTGAATGAGGAGAAGGTGTGTCCAAACTATGTATATATATATGTAGGGATGATGTTTGATAAGAAATGATCGAGTTCGAGCCCATTATTGAATCCTCTTATCGAACCGATTCCTTATCGATTCTCTTATCGAATCCAGATAGGTTGTTGTATATGGAAAAAAACACAATATTTGGTTTAACAAAAGCTCACTTTTTTTCATAAGAAAAAAATAAAATAAAATAAAAAAATAAATATTGACTGTTACCCCCCAAAAAAATTAAATAAACAAATATTGACTGTTGTTACCCAAAGTATATTAAGTGGGATTTTTCAGAAAAACAAATATATACAGTAACACAAAAACAACCTGTCTCTGTGATCACGATAGGTGAAGAGCCATGCCTTGAGGCATTTTTTCCTGTCCATTATTTTTGCTGCTTGTGTGACATCACAGGAAATGACGTAGCTCAGTCTAATGACTGAGCTACGTCATTTCCTGTGATGTCCCACAGGGCATTTCTTGTGGGACGGGATTGGAATAAAGAACCAACTCTTTTTCTTTACTATAGTGGCCTCGATAACGGGAACCGGTTCACAAAAAGGGATTCGAGTCCATGGAATCGGTTCTTTTCTTATCGAAAAACCGGCAGAACCGGTTTCGAACATCATCCCTATATATATGTATATTGTTGCGTTTTGGACCAGTTGTTCCTCCCAGGGAATTCAAGTCACAAGTCGCTCCCAAGCTCTTTACGACACTTAAAGCTGAGTTGAAAAACCACCAGAGACAGAATAGGTATTTTGTAATATATTTGCAAAGCCTTGCATATATACATTGAGACCAGTCCAGCATAGAACATTCAATCGCTTCGCTAAAATGGTCTGCCCCCCCGAAAAACCCTCTCCCCTCTTAAGTCCCTGGCAGTCATGTCTCTCTAGCTAAAACAAATGCCCATTATCTCTCTTTATAACATTCCTCATTCAAGGTTAAGCACACAGTTTTGCAGACAACCAAAAGACCACAATTGGAAGAAAAACACTAGCTGTTTTGTAATATGATTATGAAATAAAAAGAAGTAACATTTAAATTCGGATATATGTAAATATCTGCCTCCGACAATATGTATATATTATTTAGGTTTATTTAATCAGAAAAACTTATGTCAAAACGACAGCAATTGCATGCACCCGAGCACAGCCGCACACGTCCTTGGTAGCAAAGATGGCACTCTTTATACACGACTCTGCCTTGTGGTACCCGTAGGACTCCCTACTTAGAGCGGTTTGTCTTTCACCGCAGTATGGCGTGGGAAAAGAAGGGAATTCAAGGGTTTAAGAGTGTGCGGTGCGATTGTGTTTTGTAATGGCGGACAGGGAGGGGCGGGGTTTGGCTGCTAATGCTCGCTCTGCGTGTAACTGATGCTGATTCGCCTCCACTTGATATTTCCATCCCTTTGGCCTGCAGGGCGACACACTGTCCTTTAAGGCGTCACCTTGAATCATTGTTGTCTGCACCCCCCCTCCCCAAGTGAGCGGTGTTTGTTTTGAATGTGCGTTTGTGCGGGGTTGGGGGCGGGGGGTCTATATGGCACGTATAGAAGTGTGTCGTGTCACCACACCACTTAGACGTGCGTGATACTGTAAGAGTGGCTGGGGCCATTAAAAACAAACACACAGAAGTAACACACACGCACACACACACCCCTCCACATCGCCCTGGGGGGTCCCGTGGAGAGGTGCATTAGCTGTGAGCGCCTCTGCAGCAGAGGATGTTAGACACTATGTGTGGCGAGGTGTGTGGGGGGGATGCATTGCTCACGCAAGCTGTCAGGTGCTGCTGCCATGAGGAGGGCACTAATGTCTTCAACCTGCGTGAACCAACACGCACGCACGCACACACGCGAGGACCCCCCACCCCTTGTCCTCCCCCACCAAGTGCGGCTTTTCTCTCCCTTCAAGGCATCCCCACTCCCACACACGAGCTCACTTACAAAAACAAACAGAGCACGCACACTGACAGATACACCTGCCCTGCTGCACGCACACACACACACACACACACACACACACACACACACACACACACACACACACACACACACACACACACACACACACACACACACACACACACACACAAACAGCACTTCTTTTCACTCTACCATGGAACCCTTTAAAAGGCATTTTCCCTCTTCAGGCGGCACACGTCTTCTCCTACCCCACCAACCTACTCCTCTTCCCCTCGCACCATTTTATTCTCCCCATCGTGACCAGAGAGCTGATAGTGGGTGAAAATGTACGTGTCACAACACGCGTTTGGTCCTTCTGCACCTCCGATCAGCAATGTGCACAACAATAACAGACAAATCATTAGGGACAGCTGCAGTACCACCCAGTAGAAGACAATATTTCTGCCTTTGCGAAGGGTGTAACAACACGAACAGGGACGGATTCAAGTTGCACCAGTGGCCCAAAGATGCGAAAGTGGCAAGAAATTGGACGAAATGTGTTCAAAATACGAGGCTGTGGGGAAAGCCGACGAAATGGTCAGTCGTTTGTTCCGCACACTTTGCCGACGAAAGCTATGCTACGACAGAGATGGCAAGAATGTGTGGATATCCTGCGACACTCAAAGCAGATGCTGACATCAACTCCAAAACTGGACAGATCAGCTTTCAGGAAAAGAGAGTGGATGAGGGTATGTCTACAGAATATATTAATTGATGAAAACGTTATTCATTACTCGCGGTTTTACGTAAATTATTATACATAAACTATGTTTACCAATAATTTAGCTTAAAAACATTATTTTTTTTCAATCATTCGAGTACATTCGGGTAGTCTTGTGTAATGCAGTATTTTGTGTCTATTTAGGTATGGTTAACCTGAGTGCTGAAATCGTGGAAAAATATATGTTCTTAGCGCGCCTGAAATGGGCTGTCTGCACTCTCAAAGTGCATGTTGTTGCCAAATGTATTTCATATGCTGTAAACTTAGTTCATAGTTGTTAGTTTCCTTTAATGCCAAACAAACACATACCAATCGTTGGTTAGAAGGCGATCGCCGAATTCGTCCTCGCTTTCTCCCGTGTCGCTGGCTGTCGTGTCGTTTTCGTCGGTTTCGCTTGCATACGGTTCAAACCGATATGGCTCAATAGCTTCAGTTTCTTCTTCAATTTCGTTTTCGCTACCTGCCTCCACACTACAACCATCCGTTTCAATACATGCGTAATCTGTTGAATCGCTTAAGCCGCTGAAATCCGAGTCTGAATCCGAGCTAATGTCGCTATAGCTTGCTGTTCTATGCGCCATGTTTGTTTGTATTGGCATCACTGTGTGACGTCACAGGAAAATGGACGGGTGTATATAACGATGGTTAAAATCAGGCACTTTGAAGCTTTTTTTAGGGATATTGCGTGATGGGTAAAATTTTGAAACAAACTTCGAAAAATAAAGTAAGCCACTGGGAACTGATTTTTAATGGTTTTAACCCTTCTGAAATTGTGATAATGTTCCCCTTTAAGACTATAAACGGAAAAGTGGTACACTTTTTTTTTTACTTTTAAAGGGGAACTGCACTTTTTTATTTTTTTCCCACAATCCTTCTGTAAAACGAGCACACATTTGTCTTTTTTATGCATTCTAACTACCCTATTTTCTGGATTATAGAGTGCACCGGTATATAAGCCACACCCACAAAATGTTGGAAGATAAAAATATTTTACATATATTAGCTGCATCGGACTATAAGCCGCAGATATTTACAGTACGTTGTGAAATGACTATTTACAAAGAAAGAATCCGTGAATCTTTGGCATACCTCAATTGTTTCTAAAGTTAAAGTTAAAAGTTAAAGTACCAATGATTGTCACACACACACTAGGTGTGGCGAGATTATTCTCTGCATTTGACCCATCACCCTTGATCACCCCCTGGGAGGTGAGGGGAGCAGTGGGCAGCAGCGGTGGCCGCGCCCGGGAATCATTTTGGTGATTTAACCCCCAATTCCAACCCTTGATGCTGAGTGCCAAGCAGGGAGGTAATGGGTCCCATTTTTTATAGTCTTTGGTATGACCCGGCCGGGATTTGAACTCACAACCTACCGATCTCAGGGCGGACACTCTAACCACTAGGCCACTGAGTAGGTATCTGTAACACGGCAGTAAAATGGCTGATCAAACAAAACAGAAGTCGTCGTCATGAACCCACTAGCTGCGGAAGCTAGCTCGCCAATCAGCTAAACAGACTCAATAACTCCACTGTGACATTTTGGTGAATTTACTGAGGAATTTGCGAAAATTAAACAATACAACAAAAATGTTATTGTAAGGTTAATAATGCTAACACAGACACTCGTAGACGTGTTAGCAAATTAGCTCATGCTAACGACGCTAGCGCCATTACATTACGGTAGCATGTACAAATATGCACGAAAACAGTCCTGCAGACATCACACATGGGACGGTTTAGTAAGTAAGAATAGTTTTAGTTATATTGTAAAACTTACAAACGTTGCTTGGAGCGATGAATGAAGAATCCATACAAGTAAAGACGCTATGGACGGCTTGAATAATGAACGGCACTACACAGAAGGACACTGCAGCACTTGCAGTGAGCGGATTTGTCCAAAAGATGGCAACATAGCGCAAACAATAAAACATTTTCCTAGTGTATTTGCTTGTTTTATTTTTTTTATTTTTTATTATGCTGTCAGCAAAGAAATATCCATAAATTAGCCACACCGTCTTATACGCCGCAGAGTTCAAAGTGTACGAAAAAAGCAGCGGCTTATAGTCGAGAATTTTACGGTAGTAAATAAATGCGATCAAAAGTCTGCTCACAATGGAGCCTATGAGAGTGGCTTTATTCCACCTATGAAGTGCTCTAAAAAACATTCAAAAGCCTCCCTAAGGTTTTATATACACGCTATAATTACAGTATGTATGTAATGTAGTAACAGGCACAATCATGATAACATGTACCGTAAATTCCGTACTATAAGCCGCTACTTTTTTTTCTACGCTTCGAACCCTGCAGCTTATAAAACGGTGCGGCTAATTTATGGATTTTCTTTGCCAAGCAAACACACTGATAAAGTGTGTTATTGTTTGTGCTATGGCGTCATCTTTTGGACGAGTTCGCTCACTGCAGGTATTCCTTTTAACCGGACGTAGAAGTCCTGTTCCGTCTTCAAGTCGTCCATAACGTTACTACAAATAAGGATTCTTCATTCATCACTCCAAGCAACGTTTATTAGTTTTACAATATAGCTAAAACAATTCTTACTTAATAAACCGTCCAATGTGTTAAAGTGTCTGTGTTGCAATGGCATTTTTTTGGTATTATTTCACTTTCACAAATTCACCAAAACGTCACTGTGGAGTTCTTGAGTCTGTTTAGCGGATTTGAGAGCTAGCTTCCGCAGCTAGTGGGTCCATGACGATTAATTCTGTTTTGTTTGATCAGCCATTTTACTGCCGTGTTACAGACACTGTTTGAAAAATAGTTAAGGTATGTAAATAAACATTTACAAAATCTTTTTGTGTAAATAACTCATTTTACAACGTATATATCTGCGGCTTAAAGTCCAGTTCGGTAAATATATGGAAAATATTTTTTCCTTCCAAAATTTTGTGGGTGCAGCTTATGGTCCGGACAATACGGTACATATTGTCAACAGCCTGACACCTTATGGCAGGGGTGTCCAAACTACCGGGTGTTTTCAAATTAATTGCAAATATCTTTCCGGCTTATAGCTGCAAATTTGCCGACATCTTGTGAACAACGCGAGTAATTTATTTGTGCTTTGAAGTAAATACAGCACAGCATTTACTTATATGTTAAAGTTAAAAAAGTTAAAGTACCAATGATTGTCTCACACACACACTAGGTGTGGCGAAATTATTCTCTGCATTTGACCCGTCACCTTTGATCACCCCCTGGGAGGTGAGGGGAGCAGTGAGCAGCAGCGGTGGCCGCGCCTGGGAATAATTTTTGGTGATTTAACCCCCAATTACAACCCTTGATGCTGAGTGTCAAGCAGGGAGGTAATGGGTCCCATTTTATAGTCTTTGGTATGACTCGGCCGGGGTTTGAACTCACAACCTACCGATCTCAGGGCGGACACTCTAACCAAGGCGTAGGGAACCTATGGCTCTAGAGCCAGATGTGGCTCTTTTGATGACTGCATCTGGCTCTCAGATAAATCTTAGCTGACATTGCTTTACATGATAAGTAATGAATAATTCCGCTGGTAATCACAGTGTTAAAAATAATGTTAAAAATATAAAACATTCTCATAGATTTTAATCCATTCATCCATTTTCTACCGCATCTGTTCAAGAAGTCACATTATTGGTAAGAAGTATTTTATTTATTATTGGTTAGCTCCGGAATAACAATGTTATTAAAAAGAATAAGAGACTTATTGTACTCTAAAAATGTTGGTATTACTTAAAAATGCACGCATTTAGTTGTATTCGGTGTTAAAAAATATTATATGGCTCTCACGGAAATACATTTTAAAATGTTTGGCTTTTATGGCTCTTTCAGCCAAAAAGGTTCCCGACCCCTGCAGTCTAACCACTAGGCCAGTGAGCATGGATATGACGCAATCCAAACAACTTTAATTACTCATGGCTCACAAAAAAAACACACATAACACAATTTGAATTTTGTGGATATTAGAAAAACATCCAAGCAACATAATAATCTAAATTACACCAATTTAGATTGGTGTATGCAATGGATGCATTGTAATCATCTATTACAATGCATGATGGGAAATAGAAAAATACTCTCCACACTTATCCATGTTTGGCACATTTTAGCTGCTTGACATTTCTGGTTGATTACAAAACTTTAAGGAAGTTATCACAGAAGTAAACAAGGTAGGAGTCAAACTTTCACATACTCTTAATATCCAATCATATTCATTGGTAATTATATATCCATTGTATTATTATAATGTGTACACACACACATATATATATATATATATATATATATATATATATATATATATATATACACCGTATTTTCCGCACCATAAGGCGCCCTGGGTTATAAGCCGCGCCTTCAATGAACGGCATATTTCAAAACTTTGTCCACCTATAAGCCGCCCCGTGTTGTAAGCCGCATCTAACTGCGCTAAAGGAATGTCAAAAAAACAGTCAGATAGGTCAGTCAAACTTTAATAATATATTAAAAACCAGCGTTCTAACAACTCTGTTCACTCCCAAAATGTACGCAAATGTGCAATCACAAACATAGTAAAATTCAAAATAGTGCAGAGCAATAGCAACATAATGTTGCTCGAACATTAATGTCACAACACACAAAATAAACATAACGCTCACTTTCTGAAGTTATTCTTCATTCATAAATCCCTCGAATTCTTCTCCTTCGGTGTCCGAATTGAAAAGTTGGGCGAATGTGGGATCCAAAATGGCCGGCTCCGTCTCGTCGAAGTAATCGGAGTCAGTGTCGCTGTTGTCCAGCAGTTCTGTGAATCCTGCCTTCCGGAAAGCTCGGACCACAGTTGTGACCGAAATATCTGCCAAGGCATTTACGATCCACTGGCAGATGTTGGCGTATGTCGTCTGGCGCTGTCTCCCTGTCTTGGTGAACGTCACGTGTGTTCGCCTTCTGTCATCCACTGTTCCCACGCAGTTAGCAGTCTAGCTTCGAATGCCCTGTTGACACCAATATCTAGCGGCTGGAGGTCTGTTGTCAATCCACCCGGAATGACGGCGAGTATTGAATTAAGCGCGTAAGCGTGTCTCTTAATGTGATGTTATGAGCTAGCAAATATAACAACTACACTACCCAGCATGCAACGATAGTGACGAGCATGCGCGGTAGCCCTGAGAAGCGTTGTATGCTGGCAGTTAGAATGTGGTTATGAGCACGCTGTGAGTAAACGTTGAGAACTCAGTTAACACGCCTCGTCTGCATTATTTATAATTAGACAGACAACACACTTAATAGGAGCCATTTTGGGGTCTTTACATAAACACACAAATGGAAATGAAACGTCACATATCCCAGCATGCACCGCGCGCTTCTTCTTCTTCTACGGGGAAAAAAGATGGCGGCTGTTTACCGTAGTTGCGAGACCTAAACTTTATGAAAATTAATATTAATATTAACCCATATATAAGGCGCACCGGATTATAAGGCGCACTGTCAGCTTTTGAGAAAATTTGTGGTTTTTAGGTGCGCCTTATAGTGCGGAAAATACGGTGTATATATATATATATATATATATATATATATATATATATATATATATATATATATATATATATATGTGTATGTGCCAAAATACGGTATATACATATATATATATATATGTGTATGTGCCATACATATTGTAACTTCACATGCAGTCGGTTTTCGGCCCCCGGCCAAATTTTTTTTAGCCTAATGCGGCCCCCAAGTCCAAAAGTTTGGACACCTTATGGCAGAGCTGGGCAAATATTTTGACTCGGGGGCCACATTGAGAGAAAAAATTTGCCTGTGGGGCCAATGTGTATAAATTATATATACACATTTAGCTGTAAAAATCTGCTGTACAGTGTGTGTGTGTGTGTTTGGGTCCCTTTTTTTCCAGGAACACTAATACCAAAAGCCACAATGTCCGATAGAGTTCTAAAAAAGTTATGACAGACCACCTCAAAAAAACGGAATGGAATTTTACAGTTTTTTACTGAATGGGAGATCCAAAATGTACATTAAAATACAGAAAGTGGGATTAATAATATTAACTATGAACAATAAAACAGTGAATATTAACAGCATATGAACATCGCTCCTCTTACTTCTCAGACCAGATATGAAAAAAATATGAATGAAAGGTAGAGATGTCCGATAATGGCTTTTTTGTCGATAAGTAAGTGGGGGTAGCGGGGGGTGTATTGTAGCGTCCCGGAAGAGTTACTGCTGCAAGGGGTTCTGGGTATTTGTTCTGTTGTGTTACGGTGCGGATGTTCTCCCGAAATGTGTTTTGTCATTCTTGTTTGGTGTGGGTTCACAGTGTGGCGCATATTTGTAACAGTGTTAAAGTTGTTAATACGGCCACCCTCAGTGTGACCTGTATGGCTGTTGACCAAGTATGCTTGCATTCACTTGTGTGTGTGTGTGTGTGTGTGTGTGTGTGTGTGTGTGTGTGTGTGTGTGTGTGTGTGTGTGTGTGTGTGTGTGTGTGTGTGTGTGTGTGTGTGTAAAAAGTCGTAGATATTATGTGACTGGGCCGGCACGCAAAGGCAGTGCCTTTAAGGTTTATTGGCGCTCTGTACTTCTCCCTACGTTCGTGTACAGCGGCGTTTTAAAAAGTCATAAATTTTACTTTTTGAAACCGATACCGATAATTTTGAAAACCGATACCGATAATTTCCGATACTACATTTTAAAGCATTAATCGGCCGATAATATCGGACTGCCGATATTATCGGTCATCTCTAGTTATTTATTACCCTAATGAAAGGGTAATAAACATATGATATATATTATCACTTTTATGCAGAAATGTGTAGTAAAAATTTGTTTCCGCATCTGTTCCTGACACATGCGTTTCGGGCTGGCAGCTTTCAATCAATGTTTATTTATATAGCCCTAAATCACAAGTGTCTCAAAGGGCTGCACAAGCCACAACAACATCCTCGGTACAAAACCCACATAAGGGCAAGGAAAAACTCACCCCAGTGAAAACAAACCCCACACACTCTGCTTTGTTCCTGGTCTGATTTGCTGTGACGTAGATTACCGTAATAACTCCTATAACTATAACTCTACATCAACGGCATAGCGGTGGAGAAAGTAAGCAGCACCAAGTTCCTGGGGGTGCAGATAACTGACAATACAACCTAGTCCCCACTTTTGCGTCGGATGAAAAGAGCACAGCTCCCTCCCCCCGTTCTCAGCACATTCTACAGAGGCACTATAGAGAGCCTGCTGACCAACAGCATCTCTGTCTGGACTGGAGCCTGCAGTGCCTCAGACTGGAAGTCTCTCCAGAGAGTGTTGAGGACGGCGGAAAAGATCACCAGGACTCCTCTTCCTCCTATCCAGGAGATCGCAAAAAGCCGCTGCCTGACCAGGGCTCAGAAAATCTGCAAAACTCCTCCCACCCCCACCAAGGACTGTTTTCACTGCTGAACTCTAGAAAGAGGTTCCACAGCCTCTGAAGCAGAACCTCCAGGTTCTGTAACAGCTTCTTCCCTCAAGCCGTAAGACTCTTGAACGCATCATAATTAAATTATCCTCTCAACTCCCCCCAAAATGGATTAACTCGCTGGAATAAAAAAGACAATATAACATACATACATAAACGTGGACGCATGTGAAAAAGTGCAATATATTTATCTGTGCAGTAATCTATTTATTCATTTATATATATTTATTTATTTTATATATACATATTTATATATTATTTATATACATTTATTTATTTATTTATACATGCACCTTATTGCTTTTTTATCCTGCACTACTATGAGCTTATGTAACGAAATTTCGTTCTTATCTGTGCTGTAAAGTTCAAATTTGAATGACAATAAAAAGGAAGTCTAAGTCTAAGTCTATAACAACCAAAAGTGCAGATATCAACCATTGAAATACTTTCTATAGTTCAAGACTTACGGTCATTTAAAAACAGCACTGCACATCATAATGGCGGTGACAGTTTTGATGTTAAAGGATTGCATTGTTATGGTATTGTTGTGTATTGTTTTGTTGGATTAATTAATACATTCATTAAAACACATATATATATATATAAAAATAAAAATAAAAATATAAATAAATAAATAAATAAAATAAATAAAAAATAAAATAATGGCGGCGACAGTTTTGATGTTAAAGGTCTAAAAAATTATGTAGAAGGCCCGGTGGGCCGGATTGAAAATCTTAATGGGCCGTATTTTGCCCAGGTCTGCCTTATGGGTATATTTGCACAATAGTCTACTTGCACTGCTGTCAGCATTGTATGACTTGTGGCCATTTTAAGGTTTACCATACTAATATTGTCACTTACTTACTACTAGAGGCCAACACAAAGAATTAGGAAAACATTAAGACTGCGCTGACATCAACATTGCGAGACGTGGCATTACGTTGTGTTATGAGATGCATCTGGTTCTTCCTTGGAGTGTAAATGTTTTCATCTACGCAGAAAGAAAGTTTATTTGTGCATGTAAACATGCCGTAGGATTTATGTGTCCGCTTGTCAGCACGCATGCCGCCGGGCGAGGTGACTCAGCACAATATTGCGCACCCTCTGCCCATGCGAGAGCGGCGTTCTCTCTCGTAACCTAAACATTTATCGGCAAACCACAATGACCGCTTGTGATTTCCTGGCTCTGAGAGAGAAATGCAGAGCTGGTCGTCGAGCGCTGCTTTTTTTTAAAAACCGGGCTGGGCCGCCGGCCTCCTTCACAAAATAACACAGGAAGTGCGGCGCTAAATAACCTGCGGTGGCCTGTCGCTGCTCATTCCTTCCGACCGGCCGCGTCAGCTGCAGGCGGGAAAGGGAGGCGGTCACTCCGTGGAGTTGAGCGCCCCCTGACGGGCGACAGGCGAAGTGCAGCATCGTCACCTTGGTCTTGTTTGCTGATTATCATTGCTGTTAACGAAGTTCTGATGCGTGAAACATGTCTAGCTGCCAGTCCTGAAGCGTGACGGAGGTGTTTGAGACCAACGGGGAGTTTGGATCAGTTTTTAATTGTTGCTCGTAAAAGGCTGAGTTGAGCATTTCCTGCGTCTCAGTTAAACGATTAGCGAGATCAAAGCCGACACTAATTGATATGACACCCAGTGAACCCAGTCAGCACGCCCCCCCCCCGGGTCAACACCTTACTCTGCAAGATGGAATGTTCCAGACCATATAAGAGTGTGTGTGTGTGTGTGTGTGTGTGTACTCACCTCCCCTATTTGAACGTGTGTTTCGTCGACGGATTGCGAATACGACTGGATGATCTCCCTCATGTGGAGAATGTGGCTTTCTTCAATGTCTTGGAACCTCTGTTGGTTGTACAAAAACACGAACACATCATTATTTGTTGCTGACAAATAAAAAATGGAATTAATCACACACATCTGGGTGGTCTTTCGTCGTCCTGCTCGCCGCAAAATGTGTTTTACTTTTCATGTTTAAGTGAAACTAATTGGATCTTGACTTGTGTGGTAATCTTCAGAGGGCACAAGCACATAGGAAATGATAAACTGGAGATGGAGGTCATGAAAATGGATTAGACTTAAACTTTATTGATCTACAAGGGAAATTGTTGCACACAGTAGCTCAGTTACAAAGGATGGAAAGGATAATGCAGGTATAAAGTAGACTAAAAATGTACCGTAGTAGCAATATAACATATATGTAATATTGACATATTATATATACAGTATATAATATATACTGATATATTATATTATTATAATATATTATAGTTTTATATAGAGATGTCCGATAATATCGGCCTGCCGATAAATGCGTTAAAATGTAATATCGGAAATTATCGGTATCGTTTTTTTTATTATCGGTATCGTTTAATTTTTTTTTTTTTTTTTTTTTTTAATTAAATCAACATAAAAAACACAAGATACACTTACAATTAGTACACCAACCCAAAAAAACTCCCTCCCCCATTCACACAAAAGGGTTGTTTCTTTCTGTTATTAATATTCTGGTTCCTACATTATATATCAATATATATCAATACAGTCTGCAAGGGATACAGTCCGTAAGTGCGTGCTGCTGGTCCACTAATAATACTAACCTTTAACAGTTCATTTTACCAATTTTCATTAATTACTAGTTTCTATGTAACTGTTTTTATATTGTTTTACTTTCCTTTTTTTTCAAGAAAATGTTTTTAATTTATTTATCTTAATTTATTAATTGTTTTAAAAAGTACCTTATCTTCACCATACCTGGTTGTCCAAATTAGGCATAATAATGTGTTAATTCCACGACTGCATATATCGGTTGATATCGGTATCGGTTGATATCGGTATCGGTAATTAAAGAGTTGGATAATATCGGAATATCGGATATCGGCAAAAAGCCATTATCGGACATCCCTAGTTTTATATAATATATACAATATATAACAAAATTAGAGATCGACCGTTTATCACCGCGGATATTTGGCATTTTGCCATATATGCCTTTTTATATCGGTATCAGCCAGAACAACATCAACAGATACAATAAATACAAATATAATACTAGTATTTAAAATAAATAACTAGTGAAGTTGATAGTAATAACCACTGCTCAACAAGCACCAGCCTGTGTGCCCTGCATGAGAAAGTTACGTTTTTGCTAAAGCACAATTACGATTAAAAAATACCCTCATTGTCAGTAATTCTCCCTAAATAGGTTTTGATATCTAACAAGGCATTTGAGTTCTTCTAAAAATTATTCCACGGTCTGCTTTCACTGCGGTGCTCGTACGAGCACGACCCCATTCCTCTTCTACCTGCAGTGCTAGTCGCCAATAGTCCGTCTCCTCTGTTACAAACTTTCCATTTTTGCCGGGAAATCCCGTTTTTGTCCTTCTTCTCTGGCGTCTACCGGGTCCTGTTTTGTTTGTTTTTCGCTACTGCAAAGATGGATTCCACAACACTCACACCTTCTCATACTTTCTGTTAAAAAGAAATGTCAGCCAGCTTGAAAAATGACTCAAATATAAGCTTTGTGGAGGAGCCAAAATTTTTTTTTATTGAAATGTTTGTATTAATTTACGGTTTCTCACAAGGAAAACTCACAATTTAAATCCATAAACTGCTATACAATTGTGTATATGGCAAGGGTTTGTGATTTTATTGTGAAACCCCATATTTTTAAAAAAATTTTCTGGGAGATTTCCCATATTTTGAAATGCAAATGTTGATGTTCCTCTTAGACACACGTAATAAAGGTGTGTGCTAAATTACCCACAACATTAGCGCCGCAAAAAACAATATGTCGCCAATTGTCCTACATTTCCTTAATAAAAATTATCCCGCCGTTATTGACATATGCTATTCATGTTTAAATAACTTTTACTAATATCGGCTCCAAACATCGGTTATACTTGACTACTTATTGTCAGAATAATTGTATCGAAGTTATCACAAAACTTTGTGTTGCCATGAGTTCCCGGCGAGAAGACAAAAGCTGTCTTTGATCCTACAAAGAAGAAGGCTTGTAAAACTCCACTGAGTAGGACGGGAAGCAACATGAAGGTGTTCTGTTTCTTTGATGTATTGTAATCCACAGAAAGATTTTGTCTTGACCCGAGAGCAACAAAGCGGAGAGGAAGCAGGACCTGACTCCCCTTCAGGGAACTTTTCTTTTAACTGTTTTACGACCTTTTCTTTCAACTTTTTGTAATCAAAGGCGATGGCTGTTTACGACCCAGGTCCCTTAGAAACAGCTATTGCCATGTAATCAGGGAAAGTCCAAATAAAAGAGGAGGCGCACAATCTTTCGTCAGAGCGTGGTGACACTGTACAAGGGTACAGGTGTACGCGTTTCTCTTCATTGAGCCAAATTTAATTTTGTCTCTGTTTGATTCCTTGCTTCTTGTCTTGTTTAATAGATGTCATCAGTGTTTGAACCTGACACTTATAATCGTAATCGTAATAATCGGCCCTGAAAAAAACATGTGGGTCGATCTCTAAAATGGATGCAAACACACGAATATAAAGACAACATTCCTTCTGGAAGTAATTGGAATAGAAATAATCCGTTCCAGAGTGAAGTTATTATCCTCATACAATCTAAGGTTCTACTGTATTCCCCAACATACTCCCTAAAACAAAAGACATGGCAGTAAAAGAGGAAGTTCATACCTGTGCAGTTTCCGCCATCTTCTGTTCAAACTCAGACTTGGCTACGGCGTATTTCTCCACGTAGGACTTGTAGGTCTCTGTGGCTTTTTTGGCTTTGATTCCCGCCTGTAAGAAAGAAACAGTGTTCTTCTAAATCAGGGGTGTGGAAAAATTTAAGCATGCGGGGGCCATTTTAATAGTTTTAATTTTCAAACTATAACAAAATATATGTTTTTTTTTTTTTTTTTTGTTACGTTTAGGGCTCCCGGGGACCATAAAGGGTCTAAGTCATTAAAATGTTAAAAACAAGTCAAATTATTATTTTTATTTTTTATTTAACGCTTACAGTAAATCTCTACAGTATATCAACTTCAGGTTGATATAAAGTAAAAAAAACAAACAAAAAGGTTTTATGCCTTTTCTGTCAAAGACAAAACTGAAACATGCAGTATTTAAAGTAATACATTTTTATTATTATTTTTTTTAACTTTCAACACTTAAGTTATGAAATCAACTTCAGATATAGCTGTCGATTTTACGTTTGAACTATTATTTTGTTTGTTTTATGCTCTTTTGTCAAAGAAAACAATGTTTTTGTATGGCAACCACACAATATATGCAATATTTTCCACATAAAACATTTTAAAGTGAAATATTTCAAATAATTGGAGCCTTGAATAGGACAATAATTCATTATATCATTGATTTTTTTTTTTGAGCAATGGCAAAAAAATAAAAATAAAGATACACAAAAGAAAACAAACAGCCTGCATAGCAGCTTTGGCGGGCCGGTAAACAATAAGCTGTGGGCCGCAAATGGCCCCCGGGCCGCACTTTGGACACCACTGCTCTAAATAAAAGATTTAACCCAGATAGGTATTACGTTAAGTAAGTTGAACAGAATCTTTGGGAATAAATAGAATTCTATGGAAGATTTACCATAAAAGTGGGTCCAGTGGACACCCGCCTACATTAAGCAATGACCCCCATGCTTATTTATAAATGTATTTTATTGGCTTTAGATGGAGAAAAAAAAGAAGCTTTTATGGTCATTTAAATATAAAGTGGCTTGATGGCACTATCTGCAGGGGAAAATGAGTGACGCATCAATGAATCCAGGAGAGGGCGCTGTCTCACAAGTCAATTCACTTAACATTTTCCAGCAGGGAGGAGCTTTGACAAGACCTAATGTTGTGCAACTAGGACATTTTGTGAGGACAATACTGTGCACGAGAGTCCTGATTGGATATTCCATCCATTTTCTACCGCTTGTCCCTTTTTGGGGTCAAGCCTATCTCAGCTGCATTCGGGCAGAAGGCGGTGTACACCCTGGACAAGTCGCCACCTCATCACAGGGCCAACACAAATAGAGAGACAACATTCACACACTAGGGCCAATTTTTAGTGTTGCCAATCAACCTATCCCCAGGTGCATGTTTTTGGCGGTGGGAGGAAGCCGGAGTACCTGGAGGGAACCCACGCAGTCATGGTGAGAACATGCAAACTCCACACAGAAAGATGATATTGATATCAAATATGGGCCTAATATCATCAAAAAACAAGTACCGTATTTTTCGGACTATAAGTCGCAGTTTTTTTCATAGTTTGGCCGGCTCCAGTGCGATTTATATATGTTTTTTTCCTTCTTTATTATGCATTTTCAGCAGGTGCGACTTATACTCCGGTGCGACTTATACTCCGAAAAATACGGTATTTGATTATATTGGCTTGCAAATAAAATGTCTGATACAGGCAGTCCTGCAGTGTTTTTATAATCTAAATGTCCTCTGATAAGCACACAAGGTTTTCTTCTATTTCAGTCAAGTCATTTACAAAAGGTAAACATGCTAGCAGCTACACAACAGCTAAGCACACAATAGCACACAAGCTAGACATACGTAATAAGTGTCCTTAATTAATTTCTTTCTTTCGTTTAGTTTATTTCGAACATGAACACACTTACAGTATAATACATCACACAATTTCATATCATTTCACTTTACATCATGTCCGAAAAGGAGTAGGAAGAAGCAAAGCTTATTTTAATCCTACCCCTTCCCACTTCAGAGCGTTTACAATTATATAGAATCATTTACTGACCTTTTTATATAATAAAATAACATCTGTGAATTAGTATACACAACAGTTTTGTAATATATAATTAATTAATTCAGTCATTATTAACATACTGAGATGAAGAATATCTTACTTTCAATAAGGTTGAAAGTATTTCTCATAATTCTTCTTTGTTCTTTGCACTATTATTTTGAACAACCTCTTAAACTGGATCATATCAGTACAATGTTTAACTTCTTTACTTAATCCATTCCATAATTTAATTCCACATACTGATATGCTAAAGGTTCTAAGTGTTGTACGTGCGTACAAATGTTTTAAATTATTTTTTCCCTTAGGTTATATTTCTCCTCTTTAGTTGAGAATAATTGTTGTACATTCTTTGGTAGCAGGTTGTAGTTTGCTTTGTACATCATTTTAGCTGTTTGCAATTTTACCAAATCACCGAACTTTAATATTTTTGGCCTTATAAATAAAGGGTTTGTATGTTCTCTATATCCAACATTATGTATTATTCTAACTAATCTTTTTTGTAACACGGTTAACGAATGTAGCGCACATTTGTAGTTATTTCCCCATATTTCTACACAATAACTCAGATATGGTAACACTAGCGAGCAGTAGAGAATATGAAGTGATTTTTGGCCCAGGACGTATTTTGCTTTATTCATTATTGAACTGTTTTTTGCCACCTTATGTTGTATGTTTTGTATATGAGATTTCCAGTTCATTTGATCATCTATTAATACTCCCAAAAATCTTGTTTCTTTTACCCTTTCAATGTCTACTCCGTCTATTTGTATTTGTGTATGGTGCTCTTTTCTAATGTTACCAAATAGCATTATTTTAGTTTTACTGAGATTCAAAGATAGTCTGTTTTTGTTAAACCATCTTTTTAATTTGTTCATTTCTTCTGTTATTATTTGTATTATCTTCTGTGTGTTCTCTCCTGAACAGAAAGCAGTTGTGTCGTCTGCACATAAAACTAACTTTAAGTCCTTTGTAACTTTACAAATGCCGTTTATATAAAGATTAAACAATCTTGGTCCCAGTATTGATCCCTGGGGTACACCACAAGATATATCTCGCCGTGTTGACATATTTTCACCAATTTTCACTTATTGCTTCCTGTTGGTTAAATAGCAGGGCAGCACGGTGGAGGAGGGGTTAGTGCGTCTGCCTCACAATACGAAGGTCCTGAGTAGTCGTGAGTTCAATCCCGGCCTCGGGATCTTTCTGTGTGGAGTTTGCATGTTCTCCCCGTGACTGCGTGGGTTCCCTCCGGGTACTCCGGCTTCCTCCCACCTCCAAAGACATGCACCTGGGGATAGGTTGATTGGCAACACTAAATTGGCCCTAGTGTGTGAATGTGAGTGTGAATGTTGTCTGTCTATCTGTGTTGGCCCTGCGATGAGGTGGCGACTTGTCCAGGGTGTACCCCGCCTTCCGCCCGATTGTAGCTGAGATAGGCTCCAGCAACCCCCGCGACCCCGAAGGGAATAAGCGGTAGAAAATGAATGGATGGATGGATGGATGGTTAAATAGCTTCTTACCCAGTTCAAGACCAAACCTCTGATGCCATATCGTTCTAATTTCCGTATTAAAATATCATGATTAATTGTGTCAAATGCTTTTGTTAAGTCCATGAATACTGCGGCCGCACATTCTTTACCATCTATTGCTTTGGCTTTATCAAACCTTATATAACATTAAACACTACAAAATAAAAGTATGCATGAATCCTGCTGATATCAATATCGGTTTCAGCTAATACTCAAGGCTCAAATATTGGTATTGGAAGTGTAAAAGTTGTATCGGGACACTCCTAATACTGTATGCCTGTTAGTGGGTTTGTAATGTGTAAAACTGTGTTTAGTAACTGTACAATGTATATTATAAAGGTTTATTCAAATGTATACATTATAAGTATCACAGTTTGCGGTCACAGGGCATACTTGGCATGTTGGTTCCTAGAGCCAACACAAGTCTCTGTAAAAAAAAAAAAAAAAACCTTCAGATTTGCTGCTCCATGGAATGGTCACGGAATGAATTACAAAAGGATCCGAGGCTACCTGAACTGATCACTTTGGGGGGATTTCAGGCCATTTTAAAAGAAGAGTCTGTTTCTATTGGGCACTGTACTTGTTTTTAAACTTGATTTTATTAAAACATTTTATTGTTTTACCTATTGCGTGTTTTTATTGTTAGTAATTTGTGCTTTTAAGTATAGTGTGTGACTGCTACTGTTTTTTGTTGTTCTATGTATTTATGAAACCTGTTTTTTCTGCCTTCTTGGCCAGGTTGCTCTTGCAAAAGAGATTTTAATGTCAATTAGTTTTTACCTGGTTGAATAAAGGAAAATTAATGAAATCACAAATGGGCATTTTAAGGACTTTATATGTGTGGGTCTATTGTTTGCGTTTTTTCCCCCAAAGGCTTTTACCCCATGAATAAATAGCACAGATGTAATGTAATCTAAATATAACCATTACATACATACCGTAAATATGTATAGTAGGGGTGTAAATACTTGGTCACCTAACGATTCGGTCCGATTCTGATTCCTGGGGTTGACGATTCAATTCAGAATCGATTCACGATTCAACACGATTCTCCCAATGTATTATTTATAATAGTTATAATCCATCCATCCATCCATTTTCTACCGCTTATTCCCTTCGGGGTCACGGGGGGCGCTGGAGCCTATCTCAGCTACAATCGGGCGGAAGGCGGCGTACACTCTGGACAAGTCGCCACCTCATCGCAGGGCCATTTATAATGACACTTTCAAAACAGGTTAGAAAAGCTCCTTTTGGTTGCATGGATATGGCCTAAAAACTTGTTTTTAAAATTGATTCTGATAATACCGTATTTTTCAGAGTATAAGTCGCACCTGCCGAAAATGCATAATAAAAAAAGAAAAAAACATATATAAGTCGCACTGGAGCTCGGCCAAACTATGAAAAAAACTGCGACTTATAGTCCGAAAAATACGGTAATACATTTTTGTATTGATTTTTAGTAAAATTATGAATCGATTTATATTAAGGATGAATAAAAATTTCGATTCAGGTGTAAATAAATTTTTTTGAGCACCACTAATGTACGATACATGTACTAGGGGTGTCAAAAAATATATAACTGGAATGATTCTTAATCGATTCAAAGAAATCAAAAATCAAAGTTCCAACAGTCTGTCCTGTCCAGCCACTTTATCAAATGCTTGGGTAGAATTTTATCAAACAAATCCAGTTTTCTTTAAAGTAATATAGAAATTGATCAGAGCTGTTTATCTATTTTATGGAGGAATATAGTTAATCATAGAACTGACATCCAATGTTATTAGAAAATTATTGATTTTGAGTCCAGAATCGTTTTGAATCCAGAATCGATTCTGAATCGAATCGTTATCCCCAAGAATCGAATCCAATTGAATTGTGTGGTGCCCAAACATTCACAGCCCTATCAATCAATCAATCAATGTTTACTTATATAGCCCTAAATCACGAGTGTCTCAAAGGGCTGCACAAGCCACAACGACATCCTCGGCTCAGATCCCACATCAGGGCCCCTAATATGTATGTTTGATGTATACCAATGTACATAAAAAATAGAATTGTTGGCTTTGTGAACAGAACTATGCTTCATTGCACCAGCACACAAAAAATAATTTCATGATAAAACGGACATGACTATTCCCGTGACATCACACTTTGACACCAATTTGTTGAATTTTGTGCCAAAAATCTATTTAAAAAATCTTGTCATAGTCAACTTTAGAGTAGAGATGTCCGATAATGGCTTTTTTGCCGATATCCGATATTTTGATATTGTCCAACTCTTAATTACCGATTCCGATATCAACCGATACAGTCGTGGAATTAACACATTATTATGCCTAATTTTGTTGTGATGCCCCGCTGGATGCATTAAACCAGTGTTTTTCAACCTTTTTTGAGCCAAGGCACATTTTTGTCATTGAAAAAATCCTGAGGCACACCACAAGCAGTAATCCTTAAAAAAATGAAACTCAGTAGCCGATATTGACAATAAAAAGTCGTTCTCACAATTGTTGGGTATGAATTTAAAGCATAACCAAGCATGCATCACTACAGCTCTTGTCTCAAAGTCGGTGTACTGTCACCACCTGTCACATCACACCGTGACTTGTTTTGAGTTTTTTGCTGTTGTCCTGTGTGTAGTGTAAAGTCCTTGTCTTGCGCTCCTATTTTGGTGTTTTTTCCTGTTTTGTTGGTATTTTCCTGTAGCAGTTTCGTGTTTTCCTTGAGTGCTATTCCCCGCACCTGTTTTGTTTTTAGCAATCAAGACTATTTAAGTTGTGCGGACACATTCCTTCTCTGTGGGGACATTGTTGATTGTCATGTCATGTACGGACGTACTTTGTGGACGCCGTCTCTGCTCCACACGCTGTAAGTCTTTGCTGTCGTCCAGCATTCTGTGTTTTGTTTACTTTGCAACCAGTTCAGTTTTAGCTTCGTTTTGCATAGCCTTCCCTAAGCTTCAATGCCTTTTCTTAGCGGCACTCGCATATTGTGATCTCGACAAAGCAATTGGCTACCTGCTGCCACCTACTGATATGGAAGAGTATTACACGGTTACTCTGCCGAGCTCTAGACAGCACAGACACCCCAAAACGGCACATTATTTACGGATTATAATTACTTCTGTGCAAAAAATATTTTTAACCCAATTAGGTGAAATTATATAATCTCCCATGGCACACCAGATTGTATTTCACGGCACACTAGTCACAGTGGTTGAAAAACACTGCATTAAACAATGTAACAAGGTTTTCCAAAATAAATCAACTCAAGTTATGGAAAAAAATGCCAACATGGCACTGCCATATTTATTATTGAAGTCACTAAGTGCATTTTTTTTTTTAACATGCCTCAAAACAGCAGCTTGGAATTTGGGACCTGAGAGAGCATGAGGAGGTTGAGGTGGGCGGGGTTTGGGGGGCGGTGTTGAGGTGGGGGGTTAGGGGGAAGCGGGGGAGGGGGGGAGGGGGTGTATATTGTAGCGTCCCGGAAGAGTTAGTGCTGCAAGGTGTTCTGGGTATTTGTTCTGTTGTGTTACGGTGCGCATGTTCTCCCGAAATATGTTTGTCATTCTTGTTTGGTGTGGGTTCACAGTGTGGCGCATATTTGTAACAGTGTTAAAGTTGTTTGTACAGCCACCCTCAGTGTGACCGGTATGGCTGTTGACCAAGTATGCTTGCATTCACATGTGTGTGTGAAAAGCTGCAGATATTATGTGATTGGGCCGGCACGCAAAGGCAGTGCCTTTAAGGTTTATTGCCGCTCTGTACTTCTCCCTACGTCCGTGTACAGAGCGGCATTTTTAAAAATTCACAAATTCTACTTTTTGAAACCGATACCGATAATTTTAAAACCGATACCGATAATTTCCGATATTACATTTTAAAGCATTTATCGGCCGATAATATCGGCAATCCGATATTATCGGACATCTGTACTTTAGAGTGTAATGGACTATTTAAATATATATGACCAAAGTTTAGTGTTTGTATCACCCACACCTTGTCCACGTCCCTCTGGGTGGCTCCTTCCTTACGGAGGCGCTCCTGCTCCACAGTTTTGGCGTTGTAGTTCTCCTTGGACTTCTGCAGGGCTTGAGAGGTGGCCTGGATGTTCTGTACGGCCTCCAAGGTGGACGCCACCTCCTCTTTCGTCTTGACGACACAGGTAAAATAAAAAAAAACGTCACGTGAGCTGCGCAACAGCGCTTGGCGATCGTTTGTCTGGTCGCCCTCACCTTTTTGTGCGCTTTGGCCTGCTCCTCCACGTACTTGTGCACCTCTTTTATAAGCTCCTGCAGCTTCCTCACCAGCTCCATGTGGCAGACGGCCAGCTTCTCCGTGGACCCCTTGAAGACTTCCCACACCGGAGCGAACGTCCTGAGAGGACACGATAGTGAGAACGTAATCATTTGTGTTGCTTTTCATCCGCCCTCAAGTTGCTTCTTACTCACCCGAGCTGCGAAAAGTTCCCTGCCGTCTTGGCAAGTTTGGTCATGGAGCGGGCGTAGGCCTCTTCAATAACACTCCTGGACATTAATGTTGAAGGTAAACCACACAATTACATCAGTGAGAATATACATCAGGGGTGTCCAAACTATTTTGATATGTTTCATTATCAAAACCAATACACTATATAGATTTTTTTTTTTAACTTTTAGTGCTCCCTTTAAGTTTGGTCCTGGGGATCCGCAAGGGTCTCAGTCATAAATTTAAAAAAAAAAAGTAATATAGTATTTTTATTATTATTACGGTATGCAATATCCATCCATCCATCTTCTACCGCTTATTCCCTTCAGGGTAGCGGGGGGCGCTGGAGCCTATCTCAGCTACAATCGGGCGGAAGGCGGGGTACACCCTGGACAAGTCGCTATCTCATCGCAGGGCCAACAACATTCACACTCACATTCACACACTCGGGCCAATTTAGTGTTGCCAATCAACCTATCCCCAGGTGCATGTCTTTGGAGGTGGGAGGAAGCTGGAGTACCCGGAGGGAACCCACGCAGTCACGGGGAGAACATGCAAACTCCACACAGAAAGATCCCGAGCCTGGTATTGAACCCCAGACTACTCAGCACCTTCGTATTGTGAGGCAGACGCACTAACCCCTCCTCCACCGTGCTCGGTATGCAATATATAATATATTTTTATTTTTGTTTGCGTTATGCCCTTTTTGTAAAAGCAACCTTTGTTTTTTTATATGGCAAATACAGAAAATCTGCAATATTTCCCCAAAAAGTGTTTTAAAGTGGAATATTTGATGTGAAGTAACAAGAGCCATGACTAGGTCAATAATTCTTAACAACATTAAGGTCAAGTTTTTTTTTAATGTTTTATACCTTTTTTCTCAATAAAAAAAAAATTATGATAAAATACAAAATATGAAATATGTTCAGTTAAAAAATGAATTACACAAAAAAATTTCGATATACAAAAGTATTTATACTCATATAAAAGTGTTAAAAAATAAGCCACACTGTTCGATTTATGCCAATTCTTTTAAAAGAAAACGTGTTTTATTGTTATTGCAAACACTCAAAAATATGCAATATTTCCTCCTAAAAATGTTTTAAAGTGAAACATTTGATGTGAAATAACATTCAGGTCAATTTTATTTATGTTTTATACTTTTTTTGTCAATGAAAACCTTGTTTTGTTATGGTAAAAACACAAAATATGCCATATTTTCAGGTTTTGAAAAATCCCACAAAAATGATTGGATATCCAAAAGGGTACACTCATATAAAAGCGTAAAAAAAATTGTCACACTTTTATTTTTTCTTTCAACACTTAAGCCTCTAGATCAACTTCAGATCCATATACAAGTAATTAAATGTACTTTTTTAAAATGTTTTTGTTCGATTTATGCCAACATTTTTTTAAAGAAAATGTGTTTCATTGTAATTGCATACAACTCAAAAATATGCAATATTTCCTCCTAAAAATATTTTAAAGTGGAATATTTGATGTGAAGTTACTGGAGCCATGACTAGGTCAACAATTCATAAAAACATTAAGGTCAAGTTTTTTTTAATATTTTATGCCTTTTTTTGTCAATAAAAAAAAAAATTATTATGATAAAAACACAAAATATGCAATATTTTCAGTTTAAAAAAAAAAATCCCACAAAAATTATTCGTTATACAAAAGTACTCATACTCATATAAAAGTGTTAAAAAATAAGCCACACTTCTTTTTTTTGTTTTTTACTTGACGCCTTTAGATCAACTTCAGATCTATCTACCAGTAATTAATTTGTTTAATGTTTTTTGTTCGATTTATGCCAATTCTTTTGAAAGAAAACGTGTTTTATTGTTATTGCAAACACATTTAAAAATATGCAACGTTTCCTCCTAAAATGTTTTAAATTGGAATATTTGATGTGAAGTAACTGGAGCCATGACTAGGTCAATAATTCATAACAACATTCAGGTCAAGTTTTTTTTTTTGTTTTATGCCTTTTTTGTCAATGAAAACCTTGTTTTGTTATGGTAAAAACACAAAATATGCAATATTTTCAGTTTTTTTTTTAAATCCCACAAAAATGATTGGATATCCAAAAGGGCCACACTCATATATAAAAGCGTTAAAAAATTAGTCACACTTTTATTTATTTTTTTACTTTTAACACTTAAGCCTCGAGATCAACTTCAGATCCATATACCAGTAATTAAATTACATTTTTTAATAAGTTTTTTGTTTGATTTATGCAAAAAAATTTTTTTAAAGAACATTTGTTTTATTGTTATTGCAAACACTCAAAAATATGCAATACTTCCTCCTAAAAATATTTTAAAGTGGAATATTTGATGTGAAGTTACTGGAGCCATGACTAGGTCAATAATTCATAACAACATTTATGTTTTATGCCTTTTTTGTCAATTACAATTTTTTTTTATTATGATTAAAAACACAAAATATGCAATATTTTCAGTTTTTTTTTTTTTAAATCCCACAAAAATTATTCGAAATACAAAAGTACTCTTTCACACCTTGAGATCAACTTCAGATCTACCAGTAATTATTTTTTTTAATTTTCTTTGTTCAATTTATGCCAATTCTTTTTTAAAGAAAACATGTTTTATTGTTATTGCAAACACTCAAAAATATGCAATAATTCCTCCTAAAAGTATTTAAAAGTGGAATATTTGATGTGAAGTAACTGGAGCCATAACTAGGTCAATAATTCACAAAATCCCACAAAAATGAGTGGATAGCCAAAAGGGCCACACTCAAATAAAAGTGTTAAAAAATAAGCCACACCTTTTTTTTTTTTTTTTTACTTTCACGCCTCTAGATCAACTTTAGATCTATCAACCGGTAATTAAATTGTACTTTTTTAAGGTTTTTTGTTCAATTTATGCAATTTTTTTTGAAAGATAACTTGTTTTATTGTTATTGCAAACACTCAAAAATATGCAATATTTCCTCCTAAAAATGTTTTAAAGTGAAACATTTGATGTGAAGTAACTGGAGCCATGACTAGGTATATAATAACAACATTCAGGTCAATTTTATTTATGTTTAATGCCTTTTTTGTCAATGAAAACCTTGTTTTCTTATGGTAAAAACACAAAATATGCAATATTTTCAGGTTTTTTTTAAATCCCACAAATATTATTGGATATCCAAATGGGCCACACTCATATGTAAAAGTGATAAATAATTAGTCACATTTTTGTTTTTACTTTCAACACTTAGGACTCTCGATTAACTTCAGATCCATCTATCTACCAGTAATTCAATTTTATTTTTTTTATGTTTTTTGTTCGATTTATGCCTAATTTTTTTAAAGAAAATTATTTTATTGTTATGCAAACACTCAAAAATATGCAATATTTCCTCCTAAAAATGTTTTAAAGTGGAGTATTTGATGTGATGTAACTGGAGCAATGACTAGGTCAATAATTCATAACAACATTTATTTTAATTCATTATTATATTTTGGGCAATGACAGTTTTAAGGAAAAGAATAGTCTGAATGGCAACTTTGTGTCAGAGTCAACATTGCACATTTTTCTTGTGACATTTCGCCGGTTTGCTCAATTAATTAACTTTTTATGTTTTTGTTTTTAAAATGTGCCATTAAAAAGCTTGCTGCCGGCCACACTTTGGACACCATTATATAGAAGAGTGTGTTTCATTGTGCTTATGACAACTGAAAGTATTTTATCTACTCTCTTTGATTTTAATTTGACTCAAAATAGTTTCATCGGGTGATTTTGTTAATTTTTTAATTTGAATTCTGATTATTTTATTTTTAATTTGCCTTCTTGTAATTTTCTGTAAAGCACTTTAATTATTTGTGTATGAATTGTGCTCTATAAATAAACTTGCCTTGCCTTTATAAAGTCTTTGCAGCCTTTCAGGACAGCAAAGATGTACTGCACAGTGACTTTTCCCCCACTAGAGGGAGCCCTATTCAAACTATTCATCGCCATGCAATTTTGTATGCATTCAAAAATGGTATGCCACATCTTTGTTTTTAACATGAATCCATTAATCAAATATTTTAAGTGAAAGTACAGCGCACCTGTAAAACATTCACATTTATTTTGTATTATTTCAGTCTTACTCTGAAATGGTAAAATATTTGTTGTCCTGAAAATTCTACACTCAACACCATTATGATGATAACATGACAAACATGTTTTGCAAAATTATGAAAAATCAAAAACTAAGAATTCACATGTATATACAGAATCCAAGCCAAAAAGGGGGAAGGTTGTGTAACTTGACGACATTGTTACTGTAGTGTATCATATTGCCGTTTGTTCACGACAATGTGCCCTCTTTTTTTCTTTGACCAAAGTGTATCATTTCGTTCATTTGTTTTTTTCCAGCCAATACAGTATATATACAACAAAAGTACAACATCCACATTTACACCTTCTTCTTGTATTAAATTCACAAAAATATATATTATTTTGCTACTAATGAGCCTGAAAAGCAGTGGGAAGAAGAAAGACTTGTACATTTCTACCAAATGCCAATTTCAACATGGGTCACCAACCACACGATAAAACATACACTCAAAAATATTATTTTTGGAAACAATAGTTTTTAGAACAGTAACTCAGAATAAGAATAACTGAAAATTTAAACCAATAGGGGTGCAAAAACATATTTTCTTCCCAATTTTAAATGGATTCCTAATTTTCAAAAATCAGTTAAAAAAATAAATAAATAAAATAAATACAAAATAAAAAAAAATATATATATATACACCGTATTTTCCGCACTATAAGGCGCACCTAAAAACCACAAATTTTCTCAAAAGCTGACAGTGCGCCTTATAACCCGGTGCGCTTTATATATGGATAAATATTAAGATTCATTTTCATAAAGTTTCGGTCTCGTAACTACGGTAAACAGCCGCCATCTTTTTTCCCGGTAGAACAGGAAGCGCTTCTTCTTCTACGCAAGCAACCGCCAAGGTAAGCACCCGCCCCCATAGAACAGGAAGCGCTTCTTCTTCTACTGTAAGCAACCACCCGCCCGCGTAGAAGAAGAAAAAGCGCGCGGATATTACCGTACGGTACGTTTCATTTCCTTTGTGTGTTTACATCTGTAAAGACCACAAAATGGCTCCTACTAAACGACAGGGATCCGGTTCATGAAAAGACGCAATCTCTCCATCCGCACACGGATTACTATTTCACAGCAACTGATATTCCTGTGAACCGCACTGTGGATACAACGGGAGCACGTACGGTGAATATTCGCACCACAGGGAATGAGAAGTCATCCTTCACTGTGGTTCTAGCTTGCCATGCTATTGGCCAGAAACTTCCACCCATGGTGATATTCAAAAGGAAGACCTTGCCAAAAGAGACCTTTCCAGCCGGCGTCATCATAAAAGCTAACTCGAAGGGATGGATGAAGAAAAGATGAGCGAGTGGTTAAGGTAAGTTTAAGTTTACGCGAAGAGGCCGGGTGGCTTTTTTCACGCAGCTTCGTCCATGTTGATATACGATTCCATGCGCGCCCACATCACGCTGGTTTTAATATATTATTAAAGTTTGACTGACCTATTTGACTGTTTTTTTGACATTCCTTTAGCGCAGTTAGATGCGGCTTACAACACGGGGCGGCTTATAGGTGGACAAAGTTTTGAAATATGCCGTTCATTGAGGGCGCGGCTTATAACCCAGGGCGCCTTATGGTGCGGAAAATACGGTATATATATATTTTTTTTTTAAGAATTAATTTTAAAAAAAGATTTCAAGGCCATCTCCGTGCAACCACAAGAATCTGTTTTGAAAAAGTTTCATTATAAGTATTAAACCAAATAATACATTGCAACAATCTGTATGAATCGAGAATCGTGTTGAATCGAGAATCAATTCTGAATCGAATAGTCACCCCAGCAATTAGAATCACATCGAATCGTTAAATGCCCAAAAGACTCACACCCCTACAAACCAACCAAGGCATGTTAACAACTTTTAAAGGGTAGATATTTAAAAAAAAAAAAAATAGGAATACACTATTTTAACATCCTGCTTTTCAATACCAACACTATTAACTTACTTATATATAATTATTTTTAACTATAGTTTGTGCACACCTAGAGTTAAAAAAAAAAAAAAAGAGTCAAACAAAGATGGATTTGTGTACCTGTGGATTAGTCCTGACAAAAGTCAATATCTTTAACAATGGTAAAAGATTTTAAAATTACCGTATTTTTCTGACTATAAAGCGCACTTAAAATCTTTTCATTTTCTCAAAAATCGACAGTACGCCTTATTACCCGGTGCGCCTAACATACGGCATAATTCTGGTTGTGCTTACTGACCTCAAAGCACTTTTATTTGGTACTGATAAGTGTGACATAAGAGATACGTGTAGACTGCAATATGGCGGCAGTAAACAACACCAAAACTTTAAAAGTTCCATTGAGAATATAGAACATTACACACGGCGTTCAAAAATCTGTCAAAAATGTTTTTAGTACGACTTCGGCAAGCTATGAAGCTGCACCGATTGATGGATTGTCGGCACATTAAACATACGAGTATTATTATGGTGCGTGTATAAGGACCGCAAAATGACACCTATTAACAGACATATTATCTGGCGTTTTGTTTCGCAATATTATGCAAAACCAACTTTTCTTACCTTCTGGTACCTGCTGATCTGTCTTTGGGATCTGCGTAAGTCCTGAAAATGTGCGCGAGTCGGCAATTGTAGTCCGTGCCAACACCGTAGTCATAAGCTTCTTCTTTTTTCTCTATCTTCTTATGTGGCATTCATCTTCCACTGTTGCCATTTCTGCTATAAAGTAGCGTAAAGTTCTTACTTATATCTGTCAGTAGACTAGCTATCAAAGCGCTAAAAACTGTAGTGAGTTTACATTATTCACCCACGGAACTTTAGTTATTAGAGGGTTCCGGTCAGACGGTTTTTCACGGGACACATTTTCGGCGTTGATGTCGCATCATTGAGGCACCGGATTGAGAAGAAGATGCTCCGTTATTGATTTAAGTAAAGTCGGAATGTCATTAAAACAGTTAGTGTTATCTTTTGCCACTTCTTCCACTTGCACGCTACACCGCTACAACAAAGAAGACGCTGTCGAAAGTGAGACACATACTGTAAATAAGACCGCCCACAAAACGACGCATCATGAAGCGACTGTCAGAAAGCTACTTGAAAATGGTCTGTAAAACGTAATCTATGCAACATTTTGACCAAAGAACCACCATTACATGTTATGTACACCACAAGATAGTGTTTTAAATTTAGAAAAAAATCATAATATGACCCCTTTAGTATGAATTGTATTTATTTATTTATTTAGATGCCTTTTGTATGAAAAAAGACCTGAATAGACTAGACTTGCTCATCGACCGTGTGTCTTTTAATCCGGTGCGCCCTATGGTCCGAAAAATACGGTATATATATTTCCATGATGACATCACAGATGGCTTTAGTCCTCGGGTCTTTCTTTCAATCAGCGTTTATTTATATCGCCACTAAATCACAAGTGTCTCAAAGGGCTGCACAAGCCACAACAACAACCTCGGTTCAGAGCCCACATAAGGGCAAGGAAAAACTCACAACCCAGTGGGATGTCAATATGAATGACTATGAGAAACCTTGGAGAGGACCGCAGATGTGGGTGAAAGCCCAGTCCATAGTGGATCTAACATAATAGTGAGAGTCCAGTCCATAGTGGGGCCGGATTTGAGGCAGTTGCTTTAACAGCAGACAGGCGTCTTCCTTGGCTTTCAAAACATTGTCGTAGCAATGATAGCACTTCAGGTGGCTGATAAGGTTTGATGTGTTGATGAGCAATGTTTTTTACCCCCTCATCGTGAAATATTTGCAGACCATTTTGTGCAAATATCATGTAAAAGTCTTCCTCTGAAATAGTGAATAAGTCCCACACGATGATTGACGCCATGCTTGTTTACGATTAGATCGGGGTGGGGGGACGTGTACCAAATTCGGTTCTTTTATAAGCACCGACCGAATTTTGTTGGTAAGACCAAACGGTGCCATATTTTTTGATTCACGTGACGTCGTGTCCAGTTGCAGACTGAACACCGGCTCACGTAAACAATCAGTTTAAGTAACCTCTAAGTAACGTTACCATTGTCAACACCAACAAAGCAAGTATGCTTGCTAGAAAAATACATTTAAACGTAAAGTAAGGCTCCACTCTTCCAAAATGTGCTACCCATCCATCCATTTTCACCCGCTTGTCCCGTTCGGGGTCGCGGGGGTGCTGGAGCCTATCTCAGCTGCATTCGGGCGGAAGGCGCCGTACACCCTGGACATGATACTAATTTACATTGGATATGCCATAGACAGGCTACTGAGGGGTGCCCATTACGTCGATCGCGAGCTACGGGTCCATCGCGGAGGGTGTGTCAGTAGATCGCCAGCCAGGCATTAAAAAAAATAGACCTAAAAATTTGCGATTCTCAATCTTCACCAAGACGTCACTTTTGTCACTTGATTGACATTCTCGGCACCCGAGGGTCTTGTGAGATGACGCTGGCTGCTGCCAGATCATTGTTAAGAAAAAAAAAACTCGCAGGAAGGTGATAAACACTTTTTATTTCAACAAACTCTCGCGCCGTACCTGTCGTCAAAACTCTAAAGACCGACCGCACAGTTCCTGTCTTCACAATAAAAGCGCTGCTTCATCCTGCCTGTGCTAACAAAGTAAGAGTCTCAGACAGCTGGCGTGAACAAGCCAGCAAGCTATATGGAGTTTGCCGCTAATGTATTTCTTGTAAAGTGTAAAGTGTATAAAAACTAGTATGGAAGCTGGACAAATAAGATGCCAAAAACCAACCACTTTCATGTGGTATTGGACAGAAAGGAGGACTTTTTTTTCTTCTCCGTTTGAAAATGAGGACGTTATCAGCACTACTGTCTGATTCCAATCAATGCAAGTCATCAGAATCAGGTAATACACCAACTTATATTCTTGTCTTCATGAAAGAAAGGAATCTATATGTGTTTAACATGCTTGTATTATCATTAAACACCTTTAACTTGTTAACAAAAACGTCTTTTTAGGGCTGGGCGATATATCGATATACGCGATATATCGCGGGTTTGTCTCTGTGTAATATAGAAAATGACTATATCGTGATATCGAGTATACGTTCTCATGCAGTTGCTTTTAGCTGCGGGCATTACACTACAGGCTCTCCTCGCTCTTTCCGGTCTCTCCTTCTCACAGACAGCAAGCGCACATTCTTACACACGTCACATACTGTCACGTCATACGTCCTCCCTGAGCAGAGAGGTAGCAGCATGGCTAACTTTAGCTGTGATGCCAGCGGAGTGGTGCGAGCGGTAATACAAGAGAAAGAATGTGCGAATCAGGTAACAAATGGAGGAATAATTCATTCCCAAGAAAAACAGCAGGGGGTCCATCGTCTGGCGGTGGTTTGGCTTCAAGTGGGAATATGTCGAACAGACAACCATAATTTGTCAAATGGGTGTCCCAAGTTACCGGAGTGCGTTAGGTAAGGAGGAGGAGTTTTGTCCCTCCAGAGTTGGCGTAGGGCTGTGACGTCGGGCGTGTGTGGTTGTGGAAGGAGGTGTGTGATGTTGACATTAAAGAAGTGGTGGCTACCGAACCTGCTCTAATGTCTCCCGTTTATTATTTTATTAGACAAGTACACGGTATAGGCAAACCCAGGACACTCGGCTACACTGCTAATATGTAGCATCATTTGAAAAGTCACCCGCTAGACAATGAAGAGTGCTTACTCCGCAAGTCAATATCTCCGTTTGGTGCCACACGTCCACACCATCAAAATGCCGAGGCGAACATTTCCAGATCAACACCGTATGAAAAAAATAGTGATTTTTTTCGTTGTGATTTCCTTCTCTGCATGAAAGTTTAAAAGTAGCATATATTAATGCAGTATGAAGAAGAATGTTTTAATGTAGACACATAGAATCATCATACTGCTGTGATTATATGCATCAAGTGTTCATTCAAGGCTAAGGCAAAATATTGAGATATATATTGTGTATCGCGATATGGCCTTAAAATATTGCGATATTAAAAAAAGGCCATATCGCCCAGCCCTAATATGAATGAGGTAGATCCCCTCGACTCGGTCAATTGAAAAGTAGCTCGCCTGCAGAAAAAGTGTGGGCACACCTGGTCTACTGTTAGCATTAGCGATTGTGCATGGCGATTTCAACACCTCCAAATTTTGCAATAAAAACAACTAAGATTAATGTTACAATAAAGCAGCTGCTGTGTAATAAGCACAACACTTAACAGTACAAACACTTTGTAGCTTCCTCGAAAAAAGCTACTTCTGAGTTAGACAACATACCATAGATAGCCTGTACAGTACTGCCATCTAATGTCTTGGAAGTGTGTCTGCATTGGATTAAAAAAAAACAGGATAAAACAACTGGACACTACAGTTATCATAATCAGCTCATTTTTAAATGTTACATACATTTTGTTTTATATCAAACAATTACCTTATGTCAACATCAAAAATTAGTAGCGTCAAGTACCAGTATCGATTCCCATGTACCAGGAATTTGTATCGTATCGGTTAAAATGTGACCGGTACCCATCCGCAACGATAGGCTTGCTGCATAGTATGTAAAGGGCCGCTTGATTTGTTCACTCTAACACACACACAGCACAGTACGAGTTATCTTGCCTCATTGGAGCATATTTTTAATCAGGAATCGAAGCTATTTTTTGTTGGTGTGAAGTCATTGTTCCTCATATTAGCCAGATATTTATTGTGCAGCTGCTAAAAAAAATATTTTACAGGTATGCTAATGTGGCAAATACAACCTGTGTTGCGTCTTTTTGGATTAAAGTTACAAAGAACATTACAGAACAATGGAGGTTGATTTGTGTCTTTATTATAAAAGCTTTTTTTTTTTAAACTGATTTTATGTTACTGAATTTTTTGCGTTAAAATTTTGTCATTTGAATTTTTTTAAGGCAAATTATGCTGACCATTTAATTGAAAAAAAATTGTTGGCAAAATGCGTGAGTTTAAAATTAAGTGTTTTCAAATTCAGTGTATAAATATTCAGTGCTGAAAGATTACTCCCTGTAATTTAAGACTGAAGCAATCGATCCTGTCTCAGAACCAGCCAATGAGGAGTCAAGTTTGTAGTCACGTGACACGGGTCTTGCAAAACAACAAAAAAAAGGGCTACCTTGGCATAATACAACACAATTAACCTTTTTAATGCGGCCCGCTGGATATTTTCAAACTATAGAAATGATTCCAGTGGTTAGAATCTGCACTTTTGAGTGACATACGGGTTACTACGGTAACCATAGGAAGCCCTGCTCCATGCAGACGAGGCACAGGGTAGTATGGGCGGGGCAGCAATAAGCCTGAGACCTCGCAGTGTCATTTCTTGTTAATCACTTAGCAATAATGCTACATGATGCTTAGTGTTTTACTCAAGCTGGATCTGTTTATTACTCAGCTTCTAAAACTTGTAGCTCATCCTCCGTATACTCAGGCTCAAAAAAATAAGGTTCTGGATTTGTCCAAAAGTAGCATTTGCTGTCTTGCATGAAGTCTGCCATGATTAGTAGTGTTGTTGTTGTAGGAAATAGCAAACATTGTGATACGTCTGTGAAATGAATGTGCTGCCATATGCTTAAAATAAGCAAAATATGTAAATGTTATGTTATTATGAATTACTTGCATACTTACAGCGTGTGTATAAAACATTGATGGAGGTTTAAGAATGTTTTTTAGAACGACTCTCATTGACTCCATTGTAAGCTGACTTTTGCTATCCTTTATTTACGAGTTAGAATGCATAAGAAAAAAAAACATATCGGTTCTTGCCTTACATAAGGATTGTGAATGATAGACCAAAATCCCCCAAAAAGTGCAGTTGCACTATAGAAATTATTCAAATGGTTAAAATCAGCAGTTTAGAGTGACATACGGGTTACTACGGTAACCATAGGAAGCCCTGCTCCATGCAGACGAGGCACGGAGTAGTGTGGGCGGGGCAGCAACAAGCAACCTACTCAGTGGCCTAGTGGTTAGAGCAGGGGTCGGGAACCTTTTTGGCTGAGAGAGCCATGAAAGCCAAATATTTTAAAATGTATTTCCGTGAGAGCCATATAGTATTTTTTTAACACTGAATACAACAAAATGTGTGAATTTTTAAGTAAGACCAACATTTTTAGAGTATAATAAGTCTCTTATTCTTTTTAATAACATTGTTATTCTGAAGTTAACCAATAATAAATCAAATACTTCTTACCATTAATGAACAGGTGCGGAAGAAAACGGATTGATGGATTAAAATGCATGACAAAGTTTTATATTCTGAACGTTATTTTTAACACTGATTACCAGCGGAATTATTCATTACTTATCGTGTTAAACAAGGTCAGCTAAGATTTATCTGAGAGCCAGATGCAGACATCAAAAGAGCCACATCTGGCTCAAGAGCCATAGGTTCCCTACCCCTAGGTTAGAGTGTCCGCCCTGAGATCGGTAGGTTGTGAGTTCAAACCCTGGCCGAGTCATACCAAAGACTAGGGATGTCCCGATCCGATATTTGGATCGAATCGGCTGCCGATATTTGCCAAAAATTGCGTATCGGCAAGGCATGGGAAAATGCCGATCCAGATCCAGTTTAAAAAAAACTCCGGTCCGTGTTTTCCAACGCACCGATTTAAATAATACATTCCACTTTTGTGCTGCTCCGTAATTTCCGTTCCGCATTTTCCAGCACACCTTCAACACATCCACAGGTCTGTGAATTCTAACGCAGTTGCTTTTAGCTGCTGGCATTACACGACAGGCTCTTCTCACTCTTTCCTGTGTCTCCCTCTCACAGACAGCGAGCGCACCTACTTACACACGTCACATACTGTCACGTCATACGTCACATACGTATACGTCCTCTCCCAGCAGAGAGCGAGGTAGCTGCATGGCTAACGTTAGCTGTGATGCTAGCGCAGCCGCTAAGGTGCGCACCTGCTCAAGCGTCCTCTGCGCACGGCAAATCTATGCCACGCACAAAATCAAATAAAAAAATAAGCGCTTTACAATTTTCGACACACGGACACGACAGAGAAAACAGTTTTCGTCATAATTGTTCAAATATTGTGACATCTGTCGAGACGCTTATCTCCGTTCGGTACCACACGCCCACACCATCAAAATGCAAGGCAAACATTTCCACATCAACACCGTATGAAAAAATTAGTGATTTTTTTTGTTGTGATTTCCTTCTCTGCATGAAAGTTCAAAAGTAGCATATATTAATGCAGTATGAAGAAGAATGTTTTAATGTAGACATGCAAGCCTTGAAAGAACATTTTGAAAATCAAGACTACATTTCCTGCAAATGGGTGCATTTCTACCCTATATTTTAACTTTAGATTTATTCTCATATCAAACTCTTTTGGCTGTCTTTTTGACACTTACATCAGGCGCCCCCCTCCACACCCTGGATTATAAATAATGTAAATAATTCAATGTGATTATCTTGTGTGATGACTGTATTATGATGATAGTATATATCTGTATCATGAATCAATTTAAGTGGACCCCGACTTAAACAAGTTGAAAAACTTATTCGGGTGTTACCATTTAGTGGTCAATTGTACGGAATATGTACTTCACTGTGCAACCTCCTAATAAAAGTCTCAATCAATCAATCAAAACACATAGAATCATCATACTGCTGTGATTATATGCATCAAGTGTTCATTCAAGGCTAAGGCAAAATATCGAGATATATATTGTGTATCGAAATATGGCCTTAAAATATCGCAATATTAAAAAAAGGCCATATCGCCCAGCCCTAGTTCAATGATGCCATTTCTGTTTGTCATGTATAATTTTGTCTATTTTGTGTTTATCCTTGAATAAACAGGTCAGTTTCTTGTTACCAACCATTGTGTATTATTCAAACTCCCCTAATTCAGCTGGCTAGTTGTTATCAAGAGTACTAAAACCCTTTTCAACATGATTCTGACAACTAAGTAGGCTAAATAACTTTAAACTTTAATACATGCTCGGATAGGCCAGTATCGGTCAGTATCGGTATCGGTCAGTATCGGTATCGGATCGGAAATGCAAAAACAATATCGGTATCGGATCGGAAGTGCAAAAACCTGGATCGGGAAATCCCTACCAAAGACTATAAAAATGGGACCCATTACCTCCCTGCTTGGCACTCAGCATCAAGGGTTTGGAATTGGGGGTTAAATCACCAAAAATTATTCCCGGGCGCGGCCACTACTGCTGCCCACTGCTCCTCTCACCTCCCAGGGGGTGATCAAGGGGATGGGTCAAATGCAGAGGACAAATTTCACCACAGCTAGTGTGTGTGTGACAATCATTGGTACTTTAACTTTAACTTTAAGCCTGAGACCTCGCAAAGTCGAAAAATTTGACACTGAATTTTTCAGCACTGAATTTATTTATTTTTTTACACTGATTCTTTTACAATTAATTTAAAAACTGTTTTTTTCTTACACCGAATCTTTAAACACACGCATTTTGCCAACAATTTTTTTTAAAAGTTTACAAAAATTACGAACGCAATATATTCAGTTACACAATTTCAGTGTAAAAAAAAAAGCTTTCGTAATAAAGACACAAGTTAACCTGCATAAAGAACTCCTATTTGATTGCTTGACACTGGATCGGAGGCGCTACCTGAAACCAAAACAAGACTCGGTGAAAACTGGTTTTGCCTGTCACTCATGCACACGATTATCATCTTCACTCATGAGTACACGTCAGTATTCATTTTGTACATAATCACTTTGACATCTGCTTCTTACATGACCCTAACTAGCATTCCCCGTTCTCACAGTTGTCTTTGTTTTTCACCAGTTTGACAGAAAGCCGCTCCAAAATCCAAAATATTGGGCACTCCCTAATTAGTGTTAAATGTCAGTCTTACCTTTCCCTGATGAAGTCCGTCAGCTCCTTGGAGGAGATCTGTCCATGCTTCATGTTGTGGTACAGCACGTCGAAGCCATTGTTCTTTTCGCCCTGTCAGTCGGGGGAAGAGAGAACAAAATCATAAGGTGAGCTATGGGGGGGGAAAAATATAAAAAATCCCAGTACCGCTGATAATTTCTCACGCAGCACCACCCTTGTGGCCCGCATGGCTTCCAGTTGCCACTGAAGCAGCCGCTGGTCCACCATGCCCACCTTGGCCATGTTTATAAGACGAGTGCGGAAAATATTTGTAGCTTTTCTGTGGTGGAAAAAGACGCCTTTCGACACGGTCGTCAGTGAGTGTGTGCTGATGGACGGTGTCAGGTTGAGGTTTTAAAAAATGCAAGCCTACCTGTGAATAATTCAATATGTTGAACCTTTCCTGTAGCCAAGTTGACACAATTAGTATTACGAGTACAGCTCCTGTATTGGATTTTAAAATGTACTGCATGTGGATTAATGATATTTGATATGGTCCAGCTCAGTGTTTTTCAACCTTTTTTGAGCTAAGGCGCATTTTTTTCATTGAAAAAATCCGGAGGCACACCACCAGCAGAAATCATTAAAAAATGAAACTCAGTAGACAATAAAAAGTCATTGTCGCAGTTGTTGGATATGAATTTAAACCATAACCAACTAGAGATGTCGGATAATGGCTTTTTTGCCGATATCCGATATTCCAACATTGTCCAACTCTTAATTACAGATTCCGATATCAACCGATACCGATATATACAGTCGTGGAATTAACACATTATTATGCTTAATTTTGTTGTGATGCCCCGCTGGATGCATTAAACAATGTAACAAGGGTTTCCAAAATAAATCAACTCCAGTTATGGAAAAAAATGCCAACATGGCACTGCCATATTTATTATTGAAGTCACAAAGTGCATTATTTTTTTTAACATGTCTCAAAACAGCAGCTTGGAATTTGGGACATGCTCTCCCTGAGAGAGCATGAGGAGGTTGAGGTGGGCGGGGTTAGGGGGGGACGGGGTTGAAGTGGGGGGGTAGCGGTAGCAGGGGGTGTATATTGTAGCGTCCCGGAAGGGGTTCTGGGTATTTGTTCTGTTGTGTTTATGTTGTGTTACGGTGCGGATGTTCTCCCGAAATGTGTTTGTCATTGTTTGGTGTGGGTTCACAGTGTGGCGCATATTTGTAACAGTGTTAAAGTTGTTTATACGGCCACCCTCAGTGTGACCTGTAAGGCTGTTGATCAAGTATGCATTGCATTCACTTATGTGTGGGTAAAAGCCGCATATATTATGTGACTGAGCCGGCACGCTGTTTGTATGGAGGAAAAGCGGACATGACGACAGGTTGTAGAGGACGCTAAAGGCAGTGCCTTTAAGGCACGCCCCAAATATTGTTGTCCGGGTGGAAATCGGGAGAAATTCAGGAGAATGGTTGCTCCGGGAGATTTTCGGGAGGGGCACTGAAATTTGGGAATCTCCCGGGAATATCGGGAGGTTGAAACCGATACCGATGATTTCCGATATTACATTTTAAAGCATTTATCAATATCTCTAGTTACGACGTTACTTACATGCTTACAGCATGTATATAAAACATTGATGGAGCTTTATGGATGCTTTATGGATGGAATAGAGCGACTCCTATTGACTCCATTGTTAGTTGACTTTTGCTATCCTTTATTTACGAGTTAGAATGCATACCAAAAAAAACACATCTGTTCTTGTCTTACATAAGGGTTGTGAATGATAGACCAAAATACAAAAGAAAATGCAGTTGCACTACACGGCAAGTGTCACCAGAGTGCAAACTGTGGACCAGGCAGCTGAGTGGTTGAAAAACTTCAAAGGTTTGTAAATATTTGTGGCGTATCCTAGGGGTTGTGTTTGAAATGCTTAAGAATACATGCTAGCTAGCATACATGCTATACAGATAACCTCAAAGTTTGATAAACATTTCATTTCATTTCTTTCAGGCAATGACATAAAAAAAAGGTAGACAACACGTAATAATATAAATTAATATAATGCAAAACGTAATGTAAGCATGATGGTCCAGTTTTGCCTGAAAGGGAGTGGGAAGAAAATAACTTAGCATTAGATTCATAGACACTTCGTTGCCAAGTACAGCGCATTTTTGCATGATGTTTTCCAACCAAACTTGCTCAAATTTGACAACAGGTGTGCCTTTTGAGTAGACTGAAAAGGTATGTAGAGAATTTGGTAATTCAGTTTAACACCCTAAAGTTATAGTCCGTGTTTTATAAAAGGGGAACTGTACTTTTTTTTTTAAATGTTGCCTGTCATTCACAATCTTAATAACACATTTTTCTTTTTTATGCATTCTAACTCGTAAATAAATGCTAGCAGGAGTCAGCTAACAACGAAGATAAAGCTCCAGTCTATAAAGCGCTCTAAAAAAATAGTTATCAATGCTTTATATACATGCTGTAAGCATGTAAGTAATGTATATATGTAATGTAGTAACATTCATAATAACTAGAGATGTCCGATAATATCGGACTGCCGATATTATCGGCCGATAAATGCTTTAAAATGTAATATCGGAAATTATCGGTATCGGTTTCAAAAAGAAAATGTATGACTTTTTAAACGCCGCTGTACGGAGTGGTACACGGACGTAGGGAGAAGTACAGAGCGCCAATAAACCTTAAAGGCACTGCCTTTGCGTGCCGGCCCAATCACATAATATCTACGGCTTTTGACACACACAAGTGAATGTATAGCATACTTGGTCAACAGCCATACAGGTCACACTGAGGGTGGCCGTATAAACCACTTTAACACTGTTACAAATATGCGCCACACTGTGAACCCACACCAAACAAGAATGACAAACACTTTTCGGGAGAACATCCGCACCGTAACCCAACATAAACACAACAGAAGAAATACCCAGAACCCCTTGCAGCACTAACTCTTCCGGGACGCTACAATATACACCCCCCGCTATCTCCTCCCCACCTGAACCCCGCCCCCCCAACCCCGCCCACCTTAACCTCCTCATGCTCTCTCAGGGAGAGCATGTCCCAAATTGCAAGCTGCTGTTTTGAGGCATGTTAAAAAAAATAATGCACTTTGTGACTTCAATAATAAATATGGCAGTGCCATGTTGGCATTTTTTTCCATAACTTGACTTGATTTATTTTGGAAAACCTTGTTACATTGTTTAATGCATTGAGCGGGGCATCACAACAAAATTAGGCATAATAATGTGTTAATTCCACGACTGTATATATATCGGTATCGGTTGATATCGGAATCGGTAATTAAGAGTTGGACAATGTTGGAATATCGAATATCGGCAAAAAAGCCATTATCGGACATCTCTAATAATAACATGTAATATTTACGTATTTTGCTCATTTTAAGTATACGGCGGCGTATTAATTTCATAGACGCATCACAGCGTTCGCTTTTCCTTTCAACAACACTACTAATCATGGCAGACTTCAGGAGAGACGACAAAGACTACTTTGGGACAAATGATGATCCAGAACCTTATATTTTTTAGCCTGAATATAGAGAGGATGAGCTACAAGTTTTAGAAGCTGAGTAATAAACAGATCCAGGTTTAGTGAAACACTAAGCATCATGTAACAGTATTGCTAAGTGCCAAACAAGATATACATACTATAAACAAAATAAAACAATCACTTACTGAACAATGTCCGCTCTCACTGGGATGCTGACTGATGGGATGTTTATATCTTCCCGTTTAGATGAAGAATTAATCATAATCCTAACGCAAGTATAAAAAAAAGTGCTGCAAACATTCCTGGGTCTGAATTGAATGTCAAACTTGACCAACTTCTCAGTTTATGGCCACATTTTCTACTATCCAGGTGAGAGGCCTGATTTCTAATCTAGAATTAACTTTCACCAACTCAGAGGCGATGTAGCAGCAGCAGCTAAATATGTGAATATAGCAGCATAAGATAGTTAGCCCTCTGTGATCACGGCGCCGCTAAAAGTAGTCCCTTAACATCCATCCATCCATCCATTTTCTACCGCTTATTCCCTTTGGGGTCGCGGGGGGCGCTGGAGCCTATCTCAGCTACAATAGGGCGGAAGGCGGGGTACACCCTGGACAAGTAGCCAACCTCCTCGCAGGGCCAACACAGATAGACAGACAACATTCACACTCACATTCACACACTAGGGACCATTTAGTGTTGCCAATCAACCTATCCCCAGGTGCATGTCTTTGGAGGTGGGAGGAAGCCGGAGTACCCGGAGGGAACCCACGCATTCACGGGGAGAACATGCAAACTCCACACAGAAAGATCCCGAGCCTGGGATTGAACCCAAGACTATTCAGGTCCTTCGTATTGTGAGGCAGATGCACTAACCCCTCTTCCACCGTGCTGCCGTCCCTTAACATTATGGGTTATAATAACAATATCACTAATACTTGGTTAATATTCAGGTCACAAGATTTGTAAATGGAGTGTTGGCAGTTTTTGGATGTTTTTTGGGGGGGCTTTATGGGCGGAATAGTTTAGTTACTCCATTGTAAGCTGACCTACGCAAGCGTTTATTTACGAGTTAGAAAGAATAAAAAAGAAAAACATTTGTGTTAATGTCTTACTTAAAGGGGAACATTATCACAATTTCAGAAGGGTTAAAACCATTAAAAATCAGTTCCCAGTGGCTTATTTATTAAGTTTTTTTCAAAATTTTACCCATCACGCAATATCCCTAAAAAAAGCTTCAAAGTGCCTGATTTTAACCATCGTTATATACACCCGTCCATTTTCCTGTGACGTCACACAGTGATGCCAATACAAACAAACATGGCGGATAGAACAGCAAGGTATAGCGACATTAGCTCGGATTCAGACTCGGATTTCAGCGGCTTAAGCGATTCAACAGATTACGAATGTATTGAAACGGATGGTTGTAGTGTGGAGGCAGGTAGCGAAAACGAAATTGAAGAAGAAACTGAAGCTATTGAGCCATATCGGTTTGAACCGTATGCAAGCGAAACCGACGAAAACGACACGACAGCCAGCGACACGGGAGAAAGCGAGGACGAATTCGGCGATCGCCTTCTAACCAACGATTGGTATGTGTTTGTTTGGCATTAAAGGAAACTAACAACTATGAACTAGGTTTACAGCATATGAAATACATTTGGCAACAACATGCACTTTGAGAGTGCAGACAGCCCAATTTTCATCAATCAATATATTCTGTAGACATACCCTCATCCGCGCTCTTTTCCTGAAAGCTGATCTGTCCAGTTTTGGAGTTGATGTCAGCAGGCCAGGGAAGCTAGGGTCGATAGGGGGTTTAGCTCGCTCGTCTGCGGGAACAAACTGCCGCCATTGCTTGCCGTGCTAGCGAGGCCCTTTGTCCCTGAATTGCTCACACACTCCGGCAGATTCAATGGGGGTCTGGCGGAAGATTTCTTTGACTTTATGTTGGAAATGCATCTGCTTTGAGTGTCGCAGGATATCCACACATTCTTGCCATCTCTGTCGTAGCTTAGCTTTCGTCGGTAAAATGTGCGGAACAAACGTCCAATTTCTTGCCACTTTCGCATCTTTGGGCCACTGGTGCAACTTGAATCCGTCCCTGTTCGTGTTGTTACACCCTCCGACAACACACCGACGAGGCATGATGTCTCCAAGGTACGGAAAACAGTCGAAAAAACGGAAAATAACAGAGCTAATTTGACTCGGTGTTTGAGAAAATGGCGGATTGCATCCCGATGTGACGCCACGTTGTGACGTCATCGCTCCGAGAGCGAATATTAGAAAGGCGTTTAATTCGCCAAAATTCACCCATTTAGAGTTCGGAAATCGGTTAAAAAAATATATGGTCTTTTTTCTGCAACATCAAGGTATATATTGACGCTTACATAGGTCTGGTGATAATGTTCCTCTTTAAGCTTTTTTTAATAAATGAAACGCAGGACAAAAATACAAAACTGCGGACGCTAGCAAGCATGGAGCTAAACAAAACCAAAATGTCACCAAGGGTGAAAAACGGGGAATGCCAGTGTGTACAAAGATAAGTAGAGCGAGGAGAAAAACCGGGAGAACGTAACTGTTGCCTATAGCACACATTGACCCAGCAACTAATGCTGGGTGACAGGAAACTATAAAGGGGAGTGATTAACCAAAACACCTGGTGGGAACACTAATTGCAAAACTGAGACAGGTGAGGAGAATCAGTGCCCATGGAAACAAACAGAAAACAGGGAAAGAGGGTGCACCCAGGAAACAGACTAAAACAGAAAAACTACCAAACCCAAATCATGCCATGACACAACCCTTGTTTTTTTGAATAACACCACCAGCGTGTGGCGTATTTGTCAAATAATAGCACAGGCAACACAATAAGAGTGCGTGTTTTGAACAATTTTCACTCTTTTGTTTTGCCGAGTACAAGAGCTAGTCTAAAGACTCAGGATCCAATGTCTGCAGTACGACTTGAACCTTGTTGCAGATACTGCATAGTAGTGCTTTCCTGGTTCCTTGTTGCACACACTGCAGTGCTAAAGTAGCGGCTTCCTTGTTCCTGTCCTCTACACAGTCAGCACTTTTGACACAAACGATGGAGGTCAGAAGGTTTGGTTCACTGTGAGGCTCAGAGCTAGCCTCGCATCTCACTTTGACTCTAGAGTGGGAAACTGGTTGAGCGGTTTTCCCCTGCCTGCAGCAAAGAGAATGCCAAGGAAGCACTCATTACAGGTTTCCAAAAAAAGGAAAGATGAGACCAAAGTGACGACGAACGTCATGCGAGTGATGTGAAAAGCACAAAGTGTCTGGACGTGATGAAAGCCAGCGACAACAGGAAGAACGCTCACGTGAAAGAACTATCTCTGTCGCTCAACCTGACACATTTACAGGAAAGGTTATTAATATTTGCCTGTGCTGTCCCTGTTTTGAATAAATAAACTCGAAACTTGAAAGGCATGATATGAATGAACACGCCAGACACACGAAAACAAACACAGGAAAGATTTCTGGGTGGTTCCGAGACGCCGAGTCTTACCAAGCAGCCATGAGAACACAACTATGGACTGAAACATCTCAAGCGAGGAACGCAATGCTTGTCTTCCTTTGGTGACTCACCGGTTGAAGACATTTTGTGCAGGATCACGGAGTTACATTCCAAAAAGTCAGTGGTCCACTCCGAACACTATGTTTACTTTAGTTACACTTTAGCTAAAAAGTAGGAGAAGTCCCATTAACACTGCAATCATAGAAATAGACCAGGGGTAGGGAACCTATGGCTCTAGAGCCAGATGTGGCTCTTTTGATGACTGCACCTGGCTCTACGATAAATCTTAGCTGACATTGCTTGACACGATAAGTAATGAATAATTCCGCTGGTAATCAGTGTTGAAAATAACCATGTATCAATCAGACTACAAAGCCATCAGCAAAACCATGCAGCACCAGAAGTCGCATTAAAGGGGAACATTATCACCAGACCTATGTAAGCGTCAATATATACCTTGATGTTGCAGAAAAAAGACCATATATTTTTTTAACCGATTTCCGAACTCTAAATGGGTGAATTTTGGCGAAATAAACGCCTTTCTAATATTCGCTCTCGGAGCGATGACGTCGCATCGGGAAGCAATCCGCCATTTTCTCAAACACTGAGTCAAATCCGCTCTGTTATTTTCCGTTTTTTCGACTGTTTTCCGTACCTTGGAGACATCATGCCTCGTCGGTGTGTTGTCGGAGGGTGTAACAACACGAACAGGGACGGATTCAAGTCGCACCAGTGGCCCAAAGATGCGAAAGTGGCAAGAAATTGGACGTTTGTTCCGCACACTTTACCGACGAAAGCTATGCTACGACAGAGATGGCAACAATGTGTGGATATCCTGCGACACTCAAAGCAGATGCATTTCCAACGATAAAGTCAAAGAAATCTGCCGCCAGACCCCCATTGAATCTGCCGGAGTGTGTGAGCAATTCAGGGACAAAGGACCTCGGTAGCACGGCAAGCAATGGCGGCAGTTTGTTCCTGCAGACGAGTGAGCTAAACCCCCTGGATGTCTTGGCTCACACCGTCAAGAGAAGAATATCGACCCTAGCTTCCCTGGCCTGCTGACATGAGGGTATGTCTACAGAATATATTAATTGATGAAAATTGGGCTGTCTGCACTCTCAAAGTGCATGTTGTTGCCAAATGTATTTCATATGCTGTAAACCTAGTTCATAGTTGTTAGTTTCCTTTAATGCCAAACAAACACATACCAATCGTTGGTAAGAAGGCGATCGCCGAATTCGTCCTCGCTTTCTCCCGTGTCGCTGGCTGTCGTGTTGTTTTCGTCGGTTTCGCTTGCATACGGTTCAAACCGAAATGGGTCAATAGCTTCAGTTACTTCTTCAATTTTGTTTTCGCTACCTGCCTCCACACTACAACCATCCGTTTCAATACATTCGTAATCTGTTGAATCGCTTAAGCCGCTGAAATCCGAGTCTGAATCCGAGCTAATGTCGCTATAGCTTGCTGTTCTTTCCGCCATGTTTGTTTGTGTTGGCTTCACTATGTGACGTCACAGGAAAATGGACGGGTGTTTATAACGATGGTTAAAATCAGGCACTTTGAAGCTTTTTTTAGGGATATTGCGTGATGGGTAAAATTTTGAAAAAAACTTCGAAAAATATAATAAGCCACTGGGAACTGATTTTTAATGGTTTTAACAATTCTGAAATTGTGATAATTTTCCCCTTTAAAAAGAAAAAGAGACTTATTATACCGTATTTTTCGGAGTACAAGTCGCTCCGGAGTATAAGTCGCACCGGCCGAAAATGCATAATAAAGAAGGAAAAAAACATGTATAAGAAGAACTGGAGTATAAGTCGCATTTTTGGGGGAAATTTATTTGATAAAACCCAACACCAAGAGTAGACATTTCAAAGGCAATTTAAAATAAATAAAGAATAGTGAACAACAGGCTGAATAAGTGTACGTTATATGAGGCATAAATAACCAACTGAGAACGTGCTTGGTATGTTAACGTAACATATTATGGTAAGAGTCATTCAAATAACTATAACATATAGAACATGCTATACGTTTACCAAACAATCTGTCACTCCTAATCGCTAAATCCCATGAAATCGTATACATCTAGTCTCTTACGTGAATGAGCTAAATAATATTATTTGATATTTTACGGTAATGTGTTAATTTCACACATAAGTCGCTCCTGAGTATAAGTCGCACCCCCGGCCGGCCAAACTATGAAAAAAACTGCGACTTATAGTCCGAAAAATACGGTACTCTAAAAATGTTGGTTTTACTTAAAAATGCACGCATTTAGTTGTATTCAGTGTTAAAGAATATTATATGGCTCTCACGGAAATACATTTTAAAATATTTGGCTTTCATGGCTCTCTCACCCAAAAAGGTTCCCGACCCCTGAAATAGACTGAACATACCATACCCAACGGAACAAGGCTTCTTAGGCCTATTTTTATTCAATAAATGTTGTTGTTTAACTCATTTTTGACGTTAATGAAGGAATTAAAGGCCCAATTTTCAATTTTTTCCCAATCAAGAGGTCCCACACTGCAAAAACTGAAATCTAAGTAAGATTAAATATCTCAAATAAGGGTGATATTTGCTTATTTTCTGTCTGATAAAATCATTCTTCTCACTAAGGAGATTTTATGTTCGAGTGTTTTACTTGTTTTAAGTGTTTTGGTCCTAAATGATCTCAGTAAGATATTACAGCTTGTTGCTGAGATTTTATGACCTATATTGAGTAAAACATGCTTGAAACTAGAATATCAAGTGTTGCAAAGCTGTGTCATCAACACTCACAAGTGTCAGGACTTGGACTATGGCATGGTTTGTTCTCCTGTGGTGCAAATGAACATTTGGACCAGACATGGCGTGAAGGTGAAGACATATTTAATTTTACTATAACAAAAAGAACAAACTAAAGGCGCGCACAAGGCGGAAGTACAAACTTGACAAATGAAACCAATACTTGCACGTGGGCAAAAAACTAAGGACATGAACAAAAGTCGCTAACTGTGGCATGAATCGAAAAAACTTACTTGGACAGGGCATGAAGTACACAGAGGTAAACAGAGTGTGACAGGGGTATGAAGAGCATAAATGCGGGATGTCGCCAGAAAGACAAACTGAAAACAATGAACTTAAATACTACAGACATGATTAACTAAAACAGGTGTGTGACTCAAAACGTGAAACAGGTGCGTGACGTGACAGGTGAAAACTAATGGGGTTGCTATGGTGACAAACAAGAGTGCACAATGAGTCCAAACGTGGAACAGGTGAAACTAGTGGGTAACCATGGAAACAAGACAAGGGAGTGAAAAGCCAGAAACTAAAGAGTCCAATAACTAAACTAAACAAAACATGACATGACTAAAACAAAACATGATTACACAGACATGACAACAAGTATAAAACTACTTTTTTAAAGTAATAATTTCTTACTTCAAGCATGAAAAAAAAAAATCACGACTGACACAATTGTGTCTCATAATTACGTTTGTAAAACAGATGACAGCCAAATGGACTTTGCTGTTTTATTTTCAATGAAACAATAGAAAATACGTACTCATATAGTAGTACAGTTGGCACAGTACAGTAAACTGACAGTTAATATTTTAACATTTAACATGTGACATTTCAAACTAGTTTGAACAGAAATAGTTCATGCACATTCAGATGAATTCTTCAAAATTACAATAAAAAATGATTGGGCCGGGGGCCGGGCTGTATATATGCGCACTAATTGACTGAAAGAGCACGCACTTGGCGCGATGACGTCATGTTGTCGATGGGAAAATGCATTTTTACACAATATGATTTGCCTGAGCGGCGAGGAGACCCCGAGAGTAACAAGCGGTTGCCTTGTTAAAAAAATTAACTAGTTTTTAGTATAAGTTTGCTGGTTTCAAGAAATGTAATGCCCAGCGCATATCATTATGTCAAGATAATGGCACTAGCATTTACTTAATTTAAGAATATTTTTCAACATATTGAGCAAAAAGGTCTCTTTTTTTTTTTTCTACCAAGAAAAGTGCACTTTTTATTAGTGAAAATATACTTATTTTAAGGTATTTTTGGGTTCATTGAAGTTAGCTAATTTTTTTTACTTGTTTTGGAAAGTCTTGACAAGCCAAATTTTCCTGTTCTATTGGCAGATAATTTTGCTTAGTTCAAATTAAATACTCCTAATTTATTTTGTTTTCTTGTTTTTGAACACTGCTTAGGGTATTGAAAGTGTGTTGTCCAAAACGTAGTCTCAATGCTGAAATTTAGACCATTTTTAGTAGGGGTGAACAAGAAAATGATTAGCACTGCAATTCTTATACATCCATCCATCCATCTTCTTCCGCTTATCCGAGGTCGGGTCGCGGGGGCAGCAACCTAAGCAGGGAAGCCCAGACTTCCCTCTCCCCAGCCACTTCGTCCAGCTCTTCCTGTAGAACCCCGAGGCGTTCCCAGGCCAGCCGGGAGACATAGTCTTCCCAACGTGTCCTGGGTCTTCCCCGCGGCCTCCTACCGGTCGGACGTGCCCTAAACACCTCCCTAGGGAGGCGTTCGGGTGGCATCCTGACCAGATGCCCGAACCACCTCATCTGGCTCCTCTCGATGTGGAGGAGCAGCGGCTTTACTTTGAGCTCCTCCCGGATGGCAGAGCTTCTCACCCTATCTCTAAGGGAGAGAGCCCCGCCACCCGGCGGAGGAAACTCATACATCCAGATTCTAAATTGAGTCATCATTTTTAAATATATATTTTATTTTAAATAATTGTATTCGGGGTTTTTTTTAAATATAAGAACCAGTTTAAAAAATAAAGACGTTTTAACGCTTTTCTAACCTGAAATCTAAGTTGACTATGACTAGAGATGACCGATAATATCGAACTGCCGATATTATCAGCCAATAAATGCTTAAAAATGTAATATCGGAAATTATCGGTATCGGTTTCAAAAAGTAAATGTTATGACTTTTTAAAACGCCGCTGTACGGAGTGGTACACGGACGTAGAGAGAAGTACAGAGCGCCAATAAACCTTAAAGGCACTGCCTTTGCATGCCGGTCCAATCACATAATATCTACGGCTTTTCACACACACAAGTGAATGCAAGCATACTTGGGCAACAGCCATACAGGTCACACTGAGGGTGGCCGTATAAACAACTTTAACACTGTTACAAATATGCGCCACACTGTGAACCCACACCAAACAAGAATGACAAACACATTTCGGGAGAACATCCGCACCGTAACACAACATAAACACAACAGCAGAACCCCTTGCAGCACTAACTCTTCCAGGACGCTACAATATACACCCCCCGCTACCCCCTACCCTCCCAACCCCGCCCACCTCAATCTCCTCATGCTCTCTCAGGGAGAGCATGTCCCAAATTCCAAGCTGCTGTTTTGAGGCATGTTAAAAAAAATAATGCACTTTGTGACTTCAATAATAAATATGGCAGTGCCATGTTTGCATTTTTTTCCATAACTTGAGTTGATTTATTTTGGAAAACCTTGCATCCAGCAGGGCATCACAACTAAATTAGGCATAATAATGTGTTAATTCCACGACTGTATATATCGGTATCGGTTGATATCGGAATCGGTAATTAAGAGTTGGACAATATCGGAGTATCGGCAAAAAAGCCATTATCGGACATCTCTAATGATAACCTTTATACCAAATCATACACTGCAAAAATCGCGAATTGTGTTGAATCGAAAATATATTCTGAATCACCGCATCAATCTGATCGAATCGTTAGGCGCCCAAAGATTCACACCCCTAGTTTTAGTAAGCCCTACTGCGTGTCTGTAGCTTCAATTCTAATAAGCTATGTTTATCTCCGACAGTGTGTGTCTTTAAGACAGGCTAGTGTGTACTTTATCCACACCGTAATATAATGCAACACTGTAACTCTGCACTTGTCCTACACAATACATGTCATATATTACGTAAAACAACATAACATTTAAGAGCGGGACAGGTGCACACAAACGTTAGCAAAACTAGTGTAGCTATGTTAGCTACATGCTAACATTACACTCACTTTTAAATGGGGATGCGCCCGTTAGCATTAGGAGTGCCCAGGCCATTATTGATATGCTGATGTTGTTCCAATATCAGCAAAAAACAAGTATCGGATGATATTGGTGTCATGTCTGTGTAATCATGTTTTGTTTTAGTCATGTTTTGTTTAGTTTAGTTATTGGACTCTTTAGTTTCTGGCTTTTCACTCCCTTGTCTTGTTTCCATGGTTACCCATTAGTTTCACCTGTTCCACGTTTGGACTCATTGTGCACTCTTGTTTGTCACCATAGCAACCCATTAGGTTTCACCTGCCCTCACGACTCTCGCACCTGTCTTTAATCATGTCACTATTATTTAAGCTTCCAGTTGCCAGGCTGTCTGTCTGGCGACATCATACCCCTGACACTCTGCTTCCCACTATGTTTACCTCTGCGCACTTCATCCCATGTCCAAGTAAGTTGTTTCTATTCATGCCACAGTTAGCGACTTTTGTTCATGTCCTTAGTTTTTTGCCCACGTGCAAGTATTTGTTTCATTTGTCAAGTTTGTACTTCCGCCTTGTGCGCGCCTTTAGTTTGTTTCTTTTGTTATAGTAAAAATAAATATGTACTCCCATTCCCGTCTCGCCCGAGCCAACTTTCCGTTGCCTTCAGGAAAAACAAAACCCAAGGATCAAGACCTGACAATTGGCAAGTATCTAAAAATCGGCGGTCCTGCAGCGTGTATACTTGTGCAAAGCTGGACTGGCAGATAACATCTAAATGTCCTCCAATTAGCACACAAGGTTGGTCTCTTCCTCTATTTTAGTCAAGTCAATTAAAAAAGGCAAACATGCTAGGCTCTAGGCTGCTAGGAGCTACACAACAGCTAAGCGCACAAACTAGGAATAAGTGTGCATAATTGAACAATACTGCAGTCTAAATCAGTGCAATTGTCAATATAAACAATGATCATGCACTGAACAAAAACATAAATACAACAATTTTGTTTTTGCTCCCATCTTTCATGAGTTGAACTCAGAGATCAAAAACTTTTACTATACACACAAAAGACCTCCTCTCAAATATACAACAACAAGATCTGATAGCTCAGTACAGCTCTTTTTATTACCTATTCTGTGTTATATGTGTTTTATGTTGCACGATTGCACCAAGAAAAAAATCCTATTTTGTGAACCCGTTCTCAAACAATGGCAATAAAAACTATTCTGATTCTGAAATATTGTTCACAAATCCGTTTAAATCTGTGTTAGTGAGCATTCCTTCTTTGCCAAGATCATCCATCCCACCTCACAGGTGTGGCTTATCAAGATGCTGATTAAACAGCATGATTATTGCACAGGTGAGCCTTAGCCTGCCCACAACAAAAGGCCACTCTGGAATGTGCAATTTTACCACACAGCACAATGCCACAGATGTCGCAAGTTTTGAGGGAGCGTGCAGCATGCTGACTGCAGTAATGGCCACCAGTGCTGTTGCCCATGAATTGAAAGTTAGTTTATCTACCATAAGCCGTTTCAGACAATTTGGCAGTACATCATACTTGCCAACCTTGAGACCTCCAATTTCGGGGGGCGGTTAAGAGGGCAGGAGTATATTGACAGCTAGAATTCACCAAGTCAAGTATTTCATATACGGTATATATATATATATATATATATATATATATATATATATATATATATATATATATATATATATATATATATATATATATATATATATATATATATACATATATATATCTACATCCTGAAAATATGCAAACAAAACTGTGTTTAGATAATTGATACTTCAGACTTGCATAAATAAATATTAAGGAATATAACATAACTTGGCTTCTGAGAGCTTCAAAATGTAATGAATAAAATGTTAAAGTTGTTGATAAACAAGCAATTATTTCAATAATTAAATATGGTCATTTTAAATGAATTATTATGATCATTTAAAATTAATTATTTCAAATATGTTTATTTTAATGTATAATTCTATGGCTGAGTGTAATAAGGAGTCAGAAAAAAATATAATTAATTTTGATGTTTTTAGCAAAATATAGTAAAAAAATTTAATTTTTTAAAAATTAATATATATATATTTATTTTTAGGTAAGATAAACATAATAATAAAATTTATCTGTAGTCTGGATGATTTAGTTATTGTCACCCTATTGTCCTCCCGTCATGAAAAAAGGCTGTCCTCACTCAGGTCGCATGGAGCTGGAGGGGGCGTGGTCTCCAGCTCCGGCTGAAAATCGGGAGATTTTCGGGAGAATATTTGTCCCGGGAGGTTTTCGGGAGAGGCGCTGAATTTCGGGAGTCTCCCGGAAAATTCGGGAGGGTTGGCAAGTATGCAGTACATCCAACCGGCGTCACAACCGCAGACCACTTGTAACCACACCAGCCCAGGACTTCCACATCCAGCAGGTGCACCTAGATGATCATCTAAGACCAGCCACCCGGACAGCTGCTGCAACAATTGGTTTGCATATTCGAAGAATTTCTGCACAAACTGTGAGAAACCGTCTCAGGGAAGCTCATCTGCATGCTCGTCATCCTCATCGGGGTCTGGACCTGACTGCAGTTTGTCGTCGTAACTGACTTGAGTGGGCAAGTGTTCACATTCGATGGCGTCTGTCACATTGGAGAGGTGTTCCTTTAACGGATGAATCCCGATATTCCTTGTTCAGAGCAGGTGGCAGACAGCGTGTGTGGCGTTGTGTGGGAGAGCGGTTTGCTGATGTCAACGTTGTGGATGGAGTGGCGTTATGGTATGGGCAGGCATATGTTATGGACAATGAACGCAAGAGCATTTTATTGATGGCATTTTGACTGCACAGAGATACCATGACAAGATCCTGAGGCCCATTGTTGTACCTTCACCCGAGACGTCACCTGATGTTGCATCATGACAATGCACGGCTCCATGTTGCAAGGATCTGTACACAATTCCTGGAAGCTGAAAACACCTCCGTTCTTGCATGGCCAGCATACTCACTGGACATGCCACACATTGAGCATGTTTGGGATGCTGTGTGTTTGTGACGGCATGTTCCACTTCCTGCCAATATCCAAGACCTTGGCGCAGGCATTGAAGAGGAGTGGACCAACATTCTACAGGCCACAACCTGGTCAACTCTATGCAAATGAGATGTTTTTCACTGCGTGAGGCAAATGGTGGTCACATCAGATACTGACTGCTTTTCTGACATACAAAGTCTCCAAAGCAGAAGGGTATTACAAAGTATCCAGCAACAAACGTGTCCGCATTATTCAACTTACTGCATCATGGTCTTAATTATTCTGACTAAAGAAAATAATTCACCACACTGACTTGATCCAACATTTTAGAACAGTGTTTTTCAACCTTTTTGGAGCCAAGGCACATTTTTGTTCATTGAAAAAATGCAGAGGCACACCACCAGCAGAAAACATTAAAAATGTAAACTCTGTAGTTGATATTGACAGTAAAAAGTCATTGTTGCAATTGTTGGATATGAATTTAAACCATAACCATCCGTACACCACTATAGCTCTTGTCTCAAAGTAAGTGTCACGACCTGTCACATCACGCCGTGACTTATTTGGAGTTTTTTGGTGTTTTCCTGTGTCTAGTGTCTTGCGCTCTTATTTTGGTGGCTTTTCCTGTTTTGTTGGTATTTTCCTGTAGCAGTTTCATGTCTTCCTTCCGCACCTGCTTTGTTTTAGCAATCAAGACTATTTCAGTAGTGCGGAAGGCTGTCCTTCTTTGTGTGGAAATTGTTGATTGCCATGTCATGTACGGATGTACTTTGTGGACGCCGTCTGCTCCACACGCTGTAAGTCTTTGCTGTCGTCCAGCATTCTGTTTTTGTTTACTTTGTAGCCAGTTCAGTTTTAGTTTCATTTTCCACAGCCATCCCTAAGCTTCAATGCCTTTTTAGGGGCACTCGCCTTTTGTTTATTTTTGGTTTAAGCATTAGATACAACGTTTAAAAAGCAATTACCGTATTTTTCGGACTATAAGTCGCAGTTTTTTTTCATAGTTTGGCCGGGCTCCAGTGCGACTTATACGGTATATGTTTTTTTCCTTTTTTATTATGCATTTTCGGCAGGTGCGACTTATACTCCGAAAAATACGGTAGCTACCTGCTTCCACCGACTGATATGGAAGAGTATTATACGGTTACTCTGCCGAGCTCTAGACAGCACCGACACTTGCAGATTACAATTACTGGTTGGCATAAAAAATTTTTTAACCCAAATAGGTGAAATTACATAATCTCCCACGGCACACTAGTGTTGAAAAACACTGTTTTAGAACACTGTAGTCTACCAAAAATAAATGTGTGCTGTGATTTGTGCTAATTTATCAGTATCGGCCAATACTGTTCAATTACAATAAAGGTTTTGACTCTAAAATCAAGGTTCCAATATCGATATTGTATTGAAAAAGTGTCAGGACTATGGCTGAGCAATTAAACGATATCAATAAATATTGCGATATCAATAAAAAAAAAAATGTGTTCGATAAAACATTTGATTCTCTATTTTATTCTTTGTTGGAAAAAAATGGAAGTTTCAAAGCAAGGTGGTTGCCAAAACAAAGGCACTCGCTCTCTGGTAACCGAGCAAGACAGGAAGTGATTACTGATCAGTGGAAGTGACACGCTAACGGCCAATCAGATAACAGTATCAACTATCAAGTTTGGTTGCGCCATCTTGTTGACTTGCGGTTGATTATTTGCATGGAGTGAGAAGGGAAAGTAAATATGAATAAATTGAATATATGGCGATTTTGGGTATTTTTTAAAAAGGACTGTAGTCAGACCAAAGACCACACCAGCTCACCCAGAGCACACTGCTGATCCGTAACTTTCTGCCACTAAACCTGCAAAAAATGGTTATTCTCAGATTTCTCTATGTTCACAATTTCACACTTTGCACTATTTTGTTACATTTTATTAATCATTTCTTACATAGTCCTTATTTTATACACTAATTTAAAGAGATTATTGTTAAGTGTTCAATGTGATTTTACAATTTGTTTGAGTGTTTATAATCTGAGGAATGCTACATTTAAAATAAAAATGTTTGAATTCAATATATTTTTCTCCAGGTCCTAATTTTTTATCGATCATAACAAATATCAATCATTATTGATATCAACCGACACTCATATCGTGATACGGTTTTCAGCCACATCGCCCAGCCCTAGTGCTGACACCCCTATTAAGCATATTAGCTGAATAAAAAACAATTGATTAAATTTACAGCTCCCAGGTCTATAGTTGACAAAGCCCCAGCCTTTATTTAAAGACGTGTAGCGAAGCCTGTGTTTTACAAAATGGTGGGCATGCATATATATACAAAAGCTGTCAAAGTTAATGATAAGTTCCTTTAACAACGCACATTTTTGGGACGCACGATTATCGCGCACGTGCCCTTTTTGACCCTCGGGCCATTCTGTAGCGTGGGAAATGTAATGGTGGTCAGTTACTGTTGAGCCACAAGCGGGGGGAAAACGAGTAGAAATGCACAAAGAAAATGGTACTTTATGGAAATCCCACGTCCATGGCAAGTCGTTCTCCCGACAAGACACGACTATTTTATCTTTGATTGCCATTGAGACGACATAAGTGGAGCTTTGGCGCTTGCAGAGGGGAGGAGCTTCACTTCCGTGTTTGGATTATAGTTGAGTGCATTGAAAACCTAAAATGTAGATTGTTACACTAACTGCTTTAGTAAGATGGAATAACAACTAAGTGGAAAGGAAAGACAGAGGCAGGAAATATTTTATATTTTTATTTGTGAACAAATGTCCAAACACCTCTTCTCAAAACAATCTTTCGCTATTACGGTATTGTGAATCGCTTTCGGCTCCTCAATAATAACACTACGCGTCACATCCGGTCTAACTACCATAAAAAATGAAAAATCATTGAACATTACTATCATGCTTTGATTATCTAAGATGTTTTGTAATCTATGATATTTCTAACGAAATAAATGCTAGTGCAACAATTGAGTACTTGGGAGTCGGACATTTTGTTGCAAATTAAAATAAAGTGTATATTATTTTAAAACATGCTCTGGTTGATAGTCCTCAATTAAATAATGTTTGGCAGGTGGAATATTACACTTTGATAATAAATTAAGTTTAATACATTGTCATGGAGAGATATGAATATGATTAACTTTTAAAACATGTCATGTACAGAATATCAGAAGCTTTTATTCAGGTAGAAATATCACAGATTACATTACCAAACATCTTTCACAACCAAACCATGATCGAAACAATCCACAGTTTGTGTTATTACTGCATGAAACTGTTATCTTAACATGGTTTAGCTCTTCCTCTGACTGCAAGTGCTCCTACAGCAGGAATAAAAATTATGTATTCCTACAAAATCTGGCAAAACAACAACGCAATGCATGTATTTTTTTTTCTTATTGTTAATAAAAGCATGTTTATGTCTGTTCTGTGTTGAGCTGTTTAAAAAAAGTATATGTTTTAAAAACATTTAATTTAAACAAACTAATTGTCCAGTCATGTTTTTAAAAACATGAAAATGATCTGTCTAGGGTACACTTATTAATGGTGAAAAATTACTATCTATCTGCGAATGAGAGTGGGGTTTGGTGGTAGCGTGGGTGTATTTTGTAGCGTCCCGGAAGAGTTAGTACTGCAAAGGGTTCTGGGTATTTGTTCTGTTGTGTTTATGTTGTGCTACGGTGCGGATGTTCTCCTGAAATGTGTTTGTCATCCTTGTTTGGTGTGGATTCACAGTGTGGCGTATATTTCTAACAGTGTTAAAGTTGTTTATACGGCCACCCTCAGTGTAACGTGTATCGCTGTTGATCAAGTGTGAGTTGCATTCACGTGTGTGTGCGTACAGAAGCCGCACATATCTTGTGACTGGGCCGGCACGTTGTTAGAATGGATGAAAAGCGGACGTGACGACAGCTCGTAGAGGACGTTAAAGGCAGTGCCTTTAAGGCACGCCCCCAAGACTGTGGTCCGGGTGGACTACGAGATATAATGACTGATGAACACCTTCGTTCGATAATGAAGGTTGCCTCAGCTCAAAGCCTGAGCCCCGACATTAATGAACTAGCATCCAAGAAAAGATGCCAGGTATCTGGCTTGGGCACATCAGATTAGATCAGTGTGTTGCAAACTGAGCAGTTTAAAGTCCTGAATGGTTGGTTTATTCATTGTTATTTTATGTTCAAATTTATTAGCCTGTGGAAAAAGTTAATGTTGATATTTACCTCAGAAGGCTGCAAATAGAAAAGAGGCATTCAATTTTTTATTTAAATTGTATTTGATACGCCATTGATATTTTTATTATTATTATTATTATTATTATTATTTGAAACTCGATTTTGCATGTCACTATAAAGTTATATAAGCCTTGCTTGTTCAATATTCAATGCAAAGCTTGTTTGGGTCCCTATTAAATGGTGAATTTGTTCAACCTTGGCCCGCGGCTTTGTTCAGTTTTAAATTTTGGCCCACTCTGTATTTGAGTTTGACACCCCTGGGTTAGAGTGTTCGCCCTGAGATTGGTAGGTTGTGAGTTCAAACCCCGGCCGAGTCATACCAAAGACTATAAAAATGGGACCCATTACCTCCCTGCTTGGCACTCCGCATCAAGGGTTGGAATTGGGGGTTAAATCACCAAAAAAGATTGCCGGGCGCGGCCACCGCTGCTGCCCACTACTCCCCTCACCTCCCAGGGAGTGAACAAGGGGATGGGTCAAATGCAGAGGACAAATTTCACCACACCGAGTGTGTGTGTTTTACAATCATTGGTACTTTAACTTTAATACATACATACATACTGTATGTATTATGTCCACAATGAAGAAAGATTTTCCTTTATTATGTCACGGTGGCAGAGGGGTTAGTGCAGACTGCGTGGGTTCCCTCCGGGTACTCCGGCTTCCTCCCACTTCCAAAGACATGCACCTGGGGATAAGTTGATTGGCAACACTAAATTGGCCCTAGTGTGTGGATGTGAGTGTGAATGTTGTCTGTCTATCTGTGTTGGCCCTGCGATGAGGTGGCGACTTGTCCAGGGTGTACCCCGCCTTCTGCCCGATTGTAGCTGAGATAGGCTCCAGCGCCCCCCGCGACCCCAAAGGGAATAAGCGGTAGAAAATGGATGGATGGATGGATGTCACAAAAAGTCGCAACGTTAAAGGCGAGCGTTTGAAGTGGAGCAAACAAGTGAGAGAGAAGAGAGATTTTCCTCACGTTGGTGTTCATGAACAGGCTCTTGGCACACATATTACTACTTGGACTTAATTAAAAAGTCAATTTTGCATAATTATGCATAGAAGACCTTTAGTATAGAAAAGGTAGAGAGTGGGGTAAAGTCCAGAACAGCCAAGCTGCAAGATCACATATCTTTAGGGCATAAGAGCAAAGGAATGCAGCATTTTTAATATTGTGGCGTGAAGGAAATTGACTTTTTACGGTGTGGAGGACAGTTACTTATTGTCCTGCACTGCAAGGAGAAAAACAAGCCAAATACTCCATTTTAAATGTTCAGCTGGAGACATTCAAACGCAGCAATACCAGACCTAAAGCGACGGTCGACTGCATGCACCCACCACACCCAGGTGCAGAATTTATCATCGGCGCGCTAAGTGGCTTTTTATTTGCCCGTTTCATGTCCAGCAGCCAGTTAGTGAACAGAGACGTGAGTGGGTGTCCAGGTGAAGAGCAGCGGGAATAGACAAATGACTGCGCTCTCTCGGCGAGGCGGAACACCCAACACGACTTCCGGCCTGCAGGCAGCCCGTCTAGACGAGCAACCTGGCGTTGGCTCGTGCAGTGACATCCGACCGTCGGCTCATGTGACCGGGGAGAGACAGGTTTGTGGTGTAAACAACCTATGTTTAAGAGATGCTGTCACTACAAACACACAAATGTAATCAATCTATGTGAGCGCTGTTCAACTCGCAGCCTACCGAGTGAGATCTAAGCCATCAACGACATCCCACCAATGTCACAATTCAGTTCCGAACTCAAGTGAGTCGTTTTTTAACCCTTGCGGATCCCCCAAATGTTCCAGATTATAGGTCATAAAAGTCTTAAAAATGTGTCACATATATTTTTTGTTACTATCAACACTTAAAGGGGAACATTATCACAATTTCAGAAGGGTTAAAACCATTAAAAATCAGCTCCCAGTGGCTTATTTTATTTTTCGAAGTTTTTTTCAAAATTTTACCCATCACGCAATATCCCTAAAAAAAAGCTTCAAAGTGCCTGATTTTAACCATCATTATATACACCCGTCCATTTTCCTGTGACGTCACATAGTGATGCCGATACAAACAAACATGGCGCATAGAACAGCAAGTTTATAGCGACATTAGCTCGGATTCAGACTCGGATTTCAGCGGCTTAAGCGATTCAACAGATTACGAATGTATTGAAACGGATGGTTGTAGTGTGGAGGCAGGTAGCGAAAACGAAATTGAAGAAGAAACTGAAGCTATTGAGCCATATCGGTTTGAACCGTATGCAAGCGAAACCGACGAAAACGACACGACAGCCAGCGACACGGGAGAAAGCGAGGACGAATTCGGCGATCGCCTTCTAACCAACGATTGGTATGTGTTTGTTTGGCATTAAAGGAAACTAACAACTATGAACTAGGTTTACAGCATATGAAATACATTTGGCAACAACATGCACTTTGAGAGTGCAGACAGCCCAGTTTTCATCAATTAATATATTCTGTAGACATACCCTCATCCGCTCTCTTTTCCTGAGGGTCTGGCGGCAGATTTCTTTGACTTTATCGTTGGAAATGCATCTGCTTTGAGTGTCGCAGGATATCCACACATTCTTGCCATCTGTCGTAGCATAGCTTTCGTCGGTAAAGTGTGCGGAACAAACGTCCAATTTCCTGCCACTTTTGCATCTTTGGGCCACTGGTGCAACTTGAATCCGTCTCTGTTCGTGTTGTTACACCCTCCGACAACACACCGACGAGGCATGATGTCTCCAAGGTACGGAAAACAGTCGAAAAAACAGAAAATAACAGAGCTGATTTGACTCGGTGTTTGAGAAAATGGCGGATTGCTTCCCGATGTGACGTCATCGCTCCGAGAGCGAATAATAGAAAGGCGTTTGATTCGCCAAAATTCACCCATTTAGAGTTCGGAAATCGGTTAAAAAAATATATGGTCTTTTTTCTGCAACATCAAGGTATATATTGACGCTTACATAGGTCTGGTGATAATGTTCCCCTTTAAATCTCTTAATCAATCGACATAAAATTGTTTACGATTTTTTTATGTTCTATGCCATTTTGGTAAAAAAAAACCAAGTTTTAAACAATATTCCTGCACGCACCCATATTTTTCTAACTACCGGTACATCCACGCAACTCTTACATGTCAATTCCAGTTGAGAAAAACCTGTAGTGTAATGCCTGCAGCTAAAAGCAACTGCGTGAGAACGTATACTCGAATATCACGATATAGTCATTTTCTATATCGCACAGAGACAAACCCGTGATATATCGAGTATATCGATATATTGCCTAGCCCTAATTACAACTCACCAACATTGTTTTATTACATAAAAGTTGTTGGCAAATTCAAAGCAACTATGTGTCTAATACGAATACCGTATTATGGAGCGCACCAAATTATAGAAGAAAAAAATATTTTTCCATATATCAGCCAGGCCGCAGATATATGCGTTGTGAAATTAGTTATTTACACAAAAAGATTTTGTAAATGTTTATTGACATACCTTAATTGTTTCCAAATGGTGTCTGTAACACGGCAGTAAAACGGCTGATCAAACAAAACATAAGTCATCGTCATGGACCAACGAGCTGCGCAAGCTCGCTCTCCAATCAGCTAAACAGACTTAATAACTACAAAACGGAAACGATTAAAAAAAACTAATGCCATTGCAAGTTAATAATACTAACACACATTTGTAAACGTAATAGCACATTAGCTAATGATGCTAACTTCAATACATTACGGTAGCACATACAAATATGCATGAAAAAACGCCAACATGGGACGGTTTAGTATGTATTGTTTTAGTTATATTGTGAAACTTGCAAACGTTTCTTGGAGCGATGAATGAAGAATCCGTTTGAATCGCAACGCTATGGACGACTAGAATATGGAATAACATTTCTAGTTTCGGTTGAAAGCTAAATCTAAATCTGTGGCTACAAAAGTAGCTTACCACCACCAGGTGTGAATGAATGATGGGTTCTCACTTCTCCGTGAAGCGCGTTGAGTGTCTAGAAAAGCGCTATATAAATCCAATCCATTATTATTATTATCATAATAAACAGATGGGCAATGCAGCACTGCAGCACCTGCAGTGAACAAATGCGCCCAAAAGATGGCGCCATAGCACAAACAATAACACCTAATCAGTGTCTTTTTTTTTTTTTTTTTTTAACTATTTGCATTACGGCCGTCAGCGAAGAAAAATCCTTAAATTAGTAGCACTTTAGACTAGACTTCCTTTTTATTGTCATTCAAATTTGAACTTTACAGCACAGATAAGAACAAATTTTCGTTACATAAGCTCATGGTAGTGCAGGATAAAAAAGCAATAAGGTGCATACATAAATAAATAAATTGTTCTATAAGCCGCAGGCTTCAGAGCGTAGGAAAAAAAAATAGTGTCTTATAGTCTGGAATTTACGAAATATGGTATTCTATGGTACCCTCTCTGTATCCAGTGGTTGAGGGGCTACATTACACCTCTAACCGGATGTGCACATATTTAAAAGAGAAATGCTTGGATTTATTAGCTTTTCATGGAGGGTTTACAGTATATCGAAAAATGGCCATTATAAAAGGAGTAAATGGGGTCTAAAGGGTCCTGGGGAACTCCAACGTATGCTCACTCTAAAGTTTGTGCTAAAAAATAACTTGGCAAAGAACGGACAATACAAAATTTAAGATTAAATTAAATGGTAAGTGGGTTATTATACTTGTATAGCGCTTTTCTACCTTCATGGTACTCAAAGAGCTTTGACACTATTTCCACATTCACCCATTCCCACACTGATGGCGGAAGCTGCCATGCAAGGCCCTAACCACGACCCATCAGGAGCAAGGGTGAAGTGTCTTGCTCAAGGACACAATGGACGTGACAAGGTTGGTAGAAGGTGGGGATTGAACCAGGAACCCTCAGGTTACTGGCACAGCCACTCTCCCAACTGCACCACACCGTCCCTTCAAAACTCCTGTAGACATATTTTAACCCACTAACATTTAAAGTCATTCTGTTGCATGATGTCATCTTCAAAGGCAATAAAAAAATACCCACAAAAAGGTCCCAGATCTCCCCAAGGGTTATTAATAAAGAAAAAACAGAACACATTTTTTGGCATTAAGTGCTTATAGCGGAACGGAGAGATTTACCCGCATTAAATTGCTCAGTCCGATTGCAAAAACTGCGCTCGGCCTTCCGCTCAAGACGCGGATGTGGTGAAATGCGGAAAAGGCAGAAAGGAAGTCGTAGTCCTGACGCGGCGGACATGTCCGGTTTGCACAACATTTTGCGCAAGAAGACACACAGACTGACCTCGGGGCTGTTGGCGACGTAAACATTGGCTTATCTTTGCCTGGAAATCTTGTTTTCCTATGACGCCGCAGGCTAAAAGAAAGCTGCGCATTAAACAAACAAAATGTTATGCTGTAAATTGAACAGTCCCTCCAGGATTTGACGACACCGAATCCAACTTTGTGATTTTAAAGGGGAACATTATCACAATTTCAGAAGGGTTAAAACCATTAAAAATCAGTTCCCAGTGGCTTATTTTATTTTTCGAAGTTTTTTTCTAAATTTTACCCATCACGCAATATCCCTAAAAAAAGCTTCAAAGTGCCTGATTTAGCAAATCTATGCCACGCACAAAATCTAATAAAAAAATAAGCGCATAACAATTTTCGACACACGACAGAGACAACAGTTTTCGTCATCATTGTTCAAATATTGTGACGTCTGTCGAGACGCTTATCTCCATTCGGTGCCACACGCCCACACCATCAAAATGCAGAGGCAAAAAATGTCCACATCAACACCGCATGAAAAAATTAGTGATTTTTGTAGTTGTGATTTCCTTCTCTGCATGAAAGTTCAAAAGTAGCATATATTAATGCAGTATGAAGAAGAATGTTTTAATGTAGACATGCAAGCCTTGAAAGAACGTTTTGAAAATCAAGACTACATTTCCTGCAAATGGGTGCATTTCTACCCTATATTTTAACTTTAGATTTATTCTCATATCAAACTCTTTTGGCTGTCTTTTTGACACTTACATCAGGCGCCCCCCTCCACACCCTGGATTATAAATAATGTAAATAATTCAATGTGATTATCTTGTGTGATGACTGTATTATGATGATAGTATATATCTGATAGTATATATCTGTATCATGAATCAATTTAAGTGGACCCCGACTTAAACAAGTTGATAAACTTATTCGGGTGTTACCATTTAGTGGTCAATTGTACGGAATATGTACTTCACTGTGCAACCTACTAATAAAAGTCTCAATCAATCAATCAAAACACATAGAATCATCATACTGCTGTGATTATATGCATCAAGTGTTCATTCAAGGCTAAGGCAAAATATTGAGATATATATTGTGTATCGCAATATGGCCTTAAAATATCGCAATATTAAAAAAAGGCCATTATCGCCCAGCCCTAGTTCAATGATGCCATTTCTGTTTGTCATGTATAATTTTGTCTATTTTGTGTTTATCCTTGAATAAACAGGTCAGTTTCTTGTTACCAACCATTGTGTATTATTCAAACTCCCCTAATTCAGCTGGCTAGTTGTTATCAAGAGTACTAAAACCCTTTTCAACATGATTCTGACAACTAAGTAGGCTAAATAACTTTAAACTTTAATACATGCTCGGATAGGCCAGTATCGGTATCGGTCAGTATCAGTATCGGATCGGAAATACAAAAACAATATCGGTATCGGATCGGAAGTGCAAAAACCTGGATAGGGACATCCCTATTTGACACTGCTCATTTACTGGAGAAGCAAGACATTAACGTCTTTCTCAATTAAGAGATGACATTCCCCGATCTAAACTTGTGTAAACACTTTGCTATCTGAGCTACTAAAATATTAAATTGTGTACTTTAACCCTACAGGCTGCGCCCTCTTAGACAGAAAGAGATCGATCGAAACAACAGGAAGTGAATTTGCGTGACGCGCCCAACACAGGTTTATTTATCATTAAAAAAACTCAAAAACTTTTTTTAAATGAATTGGAAGAAGATAAAACATATTTAAACACTCAAATAAAAATAAGTAAGCATGTTCGAAATAAACTTAAATCATGAGTAGCCAGAACAATATTATTATATAACATATTTCTTCTGCCAAGGAAGTATATAGGATAGACTTTATTTATCCCACAATGGGGAAATTATGCGGCTGCAATGCAAATATAGAAAAGTCCACAAAAAATAAACTAAAAACAAAAGAGGGAAACATTAAAGAATACAAAGAACATAAAAAAGTCCACAAAAAATAAACTAAAAACAAAAGAGGGAAACATTAAAGAACACAAAGAACATAAAAGCCTTTAAAGAGCACAGAGCAGGATGAAATCAGCTGCCACTTCAGAGGTGCCATTTGTACATACAGCTACAAAGTAAAACAACAACAAAACCGACATGAGCAACAAATAATACCAATTGCGCATTCGCACGTACGATTGCAACATGTATAGACAAACATGGCGTGGCTTGGTTGGTAGAGAGGCCGCGCCAGAACCTGGGGTTCCAGGTTCGATCCCCGCCATCCTAGTCACTTGTGTCCTTGGGCAAGACTCTTTACCCACCTGCTCTGAGTGCCACCCACACTGTTTTAAATGTAGTTTAAATATGTAGATAAAGGGTTTCAGTAGGTAAAGCGCTTTGAGTCTCTAGAGAAATGCGCTATATAAATATAATTCACTTCACTCCACACTATCGTCTCCTTGGGTGGGGCCAGCACGGCCAAAGACAGAAACGGACCCAACAAAGCGACCATGAGCGCCAACTCCGTCCTAGACTGCCCACCAGTCAATGTCAGGTTTGTTGTATTTCTTTTTTTTACATAAAACTTGGTATTAAGTGTGCATGACTACTTTTTGAGTACATTCAACAATACCGTGCTCATTTTGGTGACAACAATCGGGATATGAAATTTTTATAGAGCCGATTGGTTAAAATGTGCGAGAGAAGTTGTGGGCTTTGGACAAAAGTTGCGAGGCCGAGCGTTAATCGCGGGGATCGGTTGAGTTTGCGCGAATTGGCGCGACCACGACATCCTGAAGGGACTGATGTCAGTAAGAGTCTTACGCCGTAGTCGAACAAACTTGTTTGTACAAAAGTACAATTTGAATTGAAAACGGCAACTTTGTGTGTATCCAGAGCACAAATCCAATTTAATCATTTGTAGGGGTGTCAAAAAAACCAACTGATTTTCGAATAAATTGCGTTTTTCATGTGTAAAGACTAGGGTTGTCCTAATACCAATATTTTAGCACCCGTACCAAAATGTATTTCGATACTTTTCGGTACTTTTCTAAATAAGGGGGACCACAAAAAAATGGCATTATTGGCTTTATTTTAACAAAAAATCTTACGGTACTTTAACCATATGTTTATTATTGCAATCAAAGAACAATTTTGTCCTTAAATAAAATAGTGAACATAACTTGTCTTTTAGTAGTAAGTAAACAAACAAAGGCTCCTAATTAGTCTGCTGACATATGCAGTAACATATTGTGTCATTTATCATTCTATTATTTTGTCAAAATTATGAGGTACAAGCTGTAAAAAATTGATTATTAATCCACTTGTTCATTTACTGCTTATTTTCCGTTTCAACATGTTCTATCTACGCTTCTGTTAAAATGTAATAATCACTTATTCTTCTGTTGTTTGGATACTTTACATTAGCTTTGGATGATACCACAAATTTAGGTATCGATACGATACTAAGTAGTTACAGGATCATACATTGGTCACATTCAAAGTCCAGGGACATATTTCCAGAGTTTATAAACATAATATGAATTTTAAAAAAAGGAAAAAAGATTTTGTGACGATAAAAAATGTTGATGTAATCATAGTAGTATCGACTAGGTACGCTATTGTACTTGGTATCATTACATTGGATGTCAGGTGTCGATCCGCCAATTTGTTTACATTCAAGGGTGCTAGCTTGCTGTTCGGGGTTAGCTATCGTATCCTCCTACGGTGTCTAGTGAAGCATGTTTAGCTATTCCTCGTCCTGCAGGGATGACACTTGTAAGAAACTCACTTTATTCGTCGCCATGGAGGCAAAGATTACTGATTTAGGGACGTTCGCCGCTAGCTAGCTAGCCATGTCTTAAAGCACCTCTTCCTGTGGGCGTTAGTGTCATAACTTCACCTTTATTGTTAGTTTTTAGGCCAAAATGCGTCCGTTCTCCCTTTTCTGTCTACACACTGTGTCTGTTTGTAAGTACTCCGTGATTGTGCGCTGCCAAACATGCTCCTCTGCTCGTAAAACCAGCAATGTCATGATGTGTACTTTTCAAACAGAGTATAGTACCGTTTTTGATTCATTAGTACCGCAATACTATACCAGTACCGGTATACCATACAACCCTAGTAACGATTCTTAATTGATTTTTTTTTAAAATTATATATATTTTTTATTTTTTTTATCGGTCTTGTCCAGCCACTTTATTAAATGTTTGGGTAGAGTTTTATTAAACAAAACCAGCTTTCTTTTAAGCAATACAGAAATGTATCAGAGCTGTTTATCCATTGTATGGAGGAATGTCGTTAGTCATAAAACTGTTATTAAAAAAGTATTGATTTTAAAACGAGAATCGTTTTGAATCGATATTCGACTCTGAATCGAATTGTTATCCCCGCAGACTCCAATGGAATCGTGTGGTGCCCAAAGATTCACAGCTTTAGTGTTTTGGTTGATGATTTGCAGTCAAGTCAAAAGTCAACGGACTCATCACCCCATGCCAAGTGTGTGTACGTGCGTGTGTGTGGCATGTTAAACACACAGCTGATCTTTGCCATCACTGGATTCTCTTGTGGCCTCGCAGCGAGGCACAAAGGGCAGATTGACGGATCCCTCCCCTCTATTCCTTCTCGCTCACGATGAAGTCCACTTTAGGAGGAGTTTTTAAAAAAAAAATTTAGGGTTTATAGCACTGAGACCCTTTAATTGTGAATTGTTGCCACGGACACAATCTCCTTTTATTTACAGCTTTCCAGCAGACATGCGTCACCTGCAGCCCACGTCAAACTAACTCCACTTGCCGTTCTCTGGCCCGGATACGTACTGCTGGTAAGAATGTAAACAGGAAGAAGGTTCACCAAGTGAAAAAGTGTCCATAACTCAAATATTGATACACAAGGCTATGCAAAATGAGACTACAATGCCCTTTTCCTGGAGCGTATTTTGTGTTTCTCCTGTTTACTCTCTCACCATAGCACTGCTTTGCACAGGACTGCAATCTATTTGTGGCTGTGTGTTGCGGGGCCGGGTGACATTATGTCATTTTTATAATTGGCCGCGACTTTGAACAGGGGTGTCACACTTGTTTTCATTGAGGGCCACGTCGCAATAACGGCTGCCTTCATAGGGACGCTTTTTGCATAGTCATTTAAATGATGCATGCAGGTAATAACCTGTGATTAATCCTAATTAATCTGGATTCAAGTGTGATGAAAAAATATATATCATGTATAATCACCTAATGATGTCTATTACACGATTGCGATGCATTTGATTATTAGATTTTTGTATGTACAAATGGATATTTAGAACTTGATTTGCGATCATAAGTAAATGTGACAAGCAGACACTTACAGTAACTATTTATTTGTATCTTATATATTTTGTAATCAGCAGGGTTTCCCCTTAATGTAATTGAATGAGGCGTGCCGCCACACCTTGAAAATAAAGGTTTCTGGGTGTTTTTTTTACTGGAAAACAAACTCAAGTAATATAATATATTATAGCCCCCAGAAGAAATCACAAAGTCCAACGCTATTTTTAACTTTTATTACCAATCTTATGATAACAACTGACACAATTCCAACAGGTTTTACCTCCCGTGAAAACACTTGCGTCTCGTGAGACAGACAACAACACTTCCTCATTCTCTGCCAATCACCTTTAAGGTACGGACGGTGTGTTTGCAAACATGGGAAAAACTGACATCAAATCCAAATCACATGAACATAAAACATTAGTAACAGCTGGTCGTTACAGTATTAATTGATATATGTAGCCTATTATTTGCGCACTATTGACAAGTGATGTACCGAAAACTTGACCCACTGGAAAAACTGCGCTACCGAAACCAGATGTACACAAAACGCACGCCATTGTGACTGTCTCGAGCGTTGTCAGCATGTATGCAATGTGAACGTAATTTTTATATATATATTCCAGATACACCCGTGGACAGCCATCTACAAAATGTGCAAATATTAAGAGGGCAGGACAAGAAGAGAAAGTGAAACTGGAGGAACAGTGTGACGTCATGCTCAGCCTTAGTCATCGACATCGAGGGACAGAAGTTAATAGTCTCAGAACACGACTACATTTTATAACATCAGGAGAAAATGCTAGATTTGTTGCCAGTTGTTTTAATTGAAAAAAAAAAAGTCATTAAAAGTCTGTAAACACTTGAAAAAAATATCAACAATGTACAAAAAGCAGCAGCAATTGAAAATATGGCAAAACAATAATAATATATAAGTTAATACTAATTAATAACAGATTTGTTTTGACTGTATGTATACATTTTTTTAGCCTTTTTTAAGAAAATCATACCATAGTAAATTACTCAACGATGCCATGGTGACCACGCCCTAACACACGCCCCCACATAATAACATAATATATGGCATGATCAAATAACATTCAAGTTAAAAAGATATGTGTTTAATTGTATTTCTGGATTGTTTATGTCAAAAATCCCATTAATAAATGTTAGAAAAAAGAAAAAAAAGCTTAAGAGATATGTATTTTTTTAGTCAAAATTCTAATTAATTTAGTAAAAAAAAAGGATTTATTGGTACATTATATCCAGGCTTTCGCGGGCCACATAAAAATAAAAATAAGTGCCGTGAGTTTGACTCGTGTGACGTAGAAATAAAACTTTTTTTCGGTCGCTTCTTTTTTGTGTCACAAAAAGGATGGAGCCTCCTGTAAATGTGGCCACTAGTGGTTAGAGTGTCCGCCCTGAGATCGGTAGGTCGTGAGTTCAAACCCCGGCCGAGTCATACCAAAGACTATAAAAATGGGACCCATTACCTCTCTGCTTGGCACTCAGCATCAAGGGTTGTAATTGGGGGTTAAATCACAAAAAATTATTCCCGGGCGCGGCACCTCTGCTGCTCACTGCTCCCCTCACCTCCCAGGGGGTGAACAAGGGGATGGGTCAAATGCAGAGGCCAAATTTCACCACACCTAGTGTGTGTGTGACAATCATTGGTACTTTAGCATTAAAGGGTGGTGGGGGTGCTTAATGTTGGTCTTCAGGTCAAATCTAATTGGCAAGACGTTCTCTGGCAGCGTACGAGGTGTGTTACGAAGCACCGTCCCGTGATGACGTGTTATCGATTTGTGACGGGCCGCTGCCAATAAATGATGGTAATGGAAAACAATGCGTAGGAACTAAAAATATGTACGTTAAACATCACTTCATGTTAGTAGCAGTTTTTCAAATTGTGTTTTTCAGTATTTTTCTCAAACTTTTCAAGCCCCGGATCTTGCAGGCTACAGTATACAAGCAAATAGGCTAGTAGTAGAGATGTCCGATAATATCGGACCGCCGATAATATTGGCCGATAAATGCTTTAAAATGTGATATCGGAAATTATCTGTATCGGTTTGAAAAAGTAAAATGTATGACTTTTTAAAACGCCGCTGTACGGAGTGGTACACGGACATAGGGAGAAGTACAGAGCAGTTGTCATACTTGCCAACCCTCACGATTTTCCCGGGAGACTAGTGAATTTCAGTGCCCCTCCCGAAAATCTCCCGGGGCAACCATTCTCCCGAATCTCTCCTGATTTCCACCCAGACAACAATATTGGGGGCGTGCCTTAAAGGAACTGCCTTTGAGTGCCGGCCCAGTCACACAATATCTACAGCTTTTCACACACACAAGTGAATGCAATGCATACTTGGTCAACAGCCATACAGGTCACACTGAGGGTGGCCGTATTAACAACTTTAACACTGTTACAAATATGCGCCACACTGTGAACCCACACCAAACGAGAACGACAAACACATTTCGGGAGAACATCCTCACCGTAACACATAACAACATAAACACAACAGAACAAATACCCAGAACCCCTTGCAGCACTAACTCTTCCGGGACGCTACAATATACACCCCGCGCTACCCCCTAGCTCAACCCCCCCCCCAACCCCGCCCACCTCAACCTCCTCATGCTCTCTCAGGGAGAGCTTGTCTCAAATTCCAAGTTGCTGTTTTGAGGCATGTTAAAAAAAATAATGCACTTTGTGACTTCAATAATAAATATGGCAGTGCCATGTTGGCACTTTTTTCCATAACCTGAGTTGATTTATTTTGGAAAACCTTGTTACATTGTTTAATGCATCCAGCGGGGCATCACAACAAAATTAGGCATAATAATGTGTTAATTCCACGACTGTATATATCGCTATCGGTTGATATTGGAATCGGTAATTAAGAGTTGGACAATATCGGAATATCGGCTATCGGCAAAAAAGCCATCATCGGACATCTCTAGCCAGTAGCATGCATAATAGAAACAATACATTCCTTTTTACAGTTACTCATATCCACATAACTGTATCTTAATATATACAGTACCAATAATTAAGAACTAGCTATTATGAGGAATAACAATATAGGTCAATATATTTTACATCATTTCTTAATGGTTGTCACTAGGGATGATGTTCGAAACCGGTTCTCCCGGTTGTTCGATAAGAAAAGAACCGTTCGATAAGAAAAGAACCGATTCCATTGACTCGAATCCCTTTGTGAGAACCGGTTCCAGTTGTCGAGGCCACTATTGTAAAGAAAAAGAGTTGGTTCTTTATACGAATCCCAGGGAACGAATCCCATCCCACAAGAAATGCCCTGTGGGACATCACAGGAAATGACGTAGCTCTGAGCTACGTCATTTCCTGTGATGTCACACAAGCAGCAAAAATAATGGACCGGAAAAAACACCTCAAGGCATGGCTATTCACCTATAGTGATCACCTATAGTGATGACTGTATTATGATGACAGTATAAATGATAGTATAGATCTGTATCATCAATCAATATAAGTGGACCCTGACTTAAACAAGTTGAAAAACTTATTCGGGTGTTACCATTTAGTAGTCAATTGTATGGAATATGTACTTCACTGTGCAACCTACTAATAAAAGTTTCAATCAATCAAAAAACAGAGACAGGTTGTTTTTGTGTTACTGTATATACTTGTTTTTCTGAAAAATCCCACTTAATATACTTTGGGTAACAACAGTCAATATTTATTTATTTTATTTTTTTCTTATAAAATAAAAGTGAGCTTTTGTTAAACCAAATATTGTGTATTTTTCCATATACAACAACCTATCTGGATTCAATAAGAGAATCGATAAGGAATCGGTTCTAAGAGGATTCGATAATGGTCTCGAACTCGATCATTTCTTATCAAACATCATCCCTAGTTGTCACAAGCTATGGTGAAGAGTAGTTTCCCCCAGTTATGAAATTAATTGTACTTATATATTTACGACAGTTTTCCAACAGAATAAAAGACAAGTTATTAAATGGCAAGTAAGAAATATGACAATAATATTTACCAAGCTAACACATTGCTAGCATAGCCACGTCAAATAATGTTGGCCAGACAAACAACCTTTGGACAGCGGGAAAGTAGGCATTATAGAGCAATAACAGCAGCGCATACACTAAAATAATGTACTTTGACGCATAAAAAAAGCTTCGTAAAGACGAATGTGTGCTTTCAAAGGATTGGCTAACTTTCTAAACATCTGGCTTCATAAGTTACGGAAGCGTAAAAAACGCCGAAAGATTTTTGATTGACAGTCGAAGCAGCCAATGGCCTTCTTGAACTCGCCTGAAAACGCTCCCCAGCCGACCCAAGGCAGCCAATCAGCATCGAAAGGGGGCGTGCGCATGACGGGTTTCAAGCTCGGTTGGCTCACAGAGGCCCGAAGCCCCGGGCTGGTTAAAATAACAAACAACAATGTCCACATCCTTCTTCAACAACACCTTCTTCAAACACAGCACGTCCAAACCCAATCACTACACCGACATTCCGTGGAGGTGTTAGGGAGCGAACACAACAAGAGCGCCGGTGTAAACAAGTCCAATAAAGACACTACTTACCCAGAAATGTTCTATAAAGTACGGTGTTATCATTTTGTTGACGCCAACTCTTTGGCAGTTTGCTGCGTGGAAACTTTACAAGGGAAATTCATCCAGCGGCGACCTCCCTTCGTTTTCTGCCCCCGGTTCGCCTCCTCTCTCTCTCTCTCTCTCTCTCTCTCTCTCCCCCTTTCTTCTTCGCCTTCCTCCTCCCAGTCGACGGTGACGACAAACTCCACCTCCCTCCACCCCGGCCGTGTCTCCGCCGGGGTTTATTCCCGGCTAGAAGCGAGCCGCTTATGCGGGGAGAAACAGCGCTGCCAATGGCGGAAGGCCAGGAAGGCAGGAGGGTTGCCAGACGCCAAATGACGACGTATCGTACATCACCGGTGTCAGTCAGGCCCCTGTGTGAAGTTGGCCCCCCGTAACCTTGTCAAAATCTTCCCTAACGTGTCCTTTTCGTATGTGCTACGTTTTTTTGCGGCATTTTATTTTGTCTTATTAGTTTTTATGTTTACGTTTCATGTAACCAGCACCCCGACCGCCAAACGTGTCCCATTTTTAATGTATTTTATTTTATAAATCTTTATTTATAATATTGCAACATTTACAAACAATCAAGAAATAATAATAATAATCAAAACAAGTACAGAAACAGTACAAAACAGTGTCAGGGGGTTGTAAACTCAATAAAGTAACTCCCTCTTTTTTTTTTAAATTGTATTATTGTTTTTAGGGGGGGAATTTTATAAATGTTATTTAGAATATGCAACATTCACAAACAATCAAGAAATAATAATTATCAAAACAAGTACAGAAACAGTACAAAACAGCGCCAGGGGGGTTGTAAACTCAATAAAGTAACTCCCCTTTTTTTTTTTTTTTTTTTTTTAAATTTTATAAACCTCTATTTATAATATGCAACATTTACAAACAATTAAGAAATAATAATAATCAAAACAAGTACAGAAAAAGTACAAAACAGTGCCAGGGGTTTGTAAACTCAATAAAGTAACTCATTTTTTTATTTATTTGTATTTATTTTTATTTTTATTTTTATTTTATTAACCTTTATTTATAATATGCAACATTTACAAACAATCAAGAAATAATAATAATAAAAACAAGTACAGAAACAGTACAAAACAGCGTCAGGGGATTGTAAACTCAATAAAGTAACTCCAATTTTGTATTTATTTTAAAAAATGTGTAATTTTATAAACCTTTATTTATAATATGCAACATTTACAAACAATCAAGAAATAATAATAATCAAAACAAGTACATAAACAGTACAAAACAGCGCCAGGGGGGTTGTAAACTCAATAAAGTAACTCCCATTTTAATTATTTTTTTTATAAACCTTTATTTCTAATATGCAACATTTACAAACAATCAATAAATAATAATAATCAAAAACAAGTACAGAAACAGTACAAAACAGCGCCAGGGGGTTGTAAACTCAATAAAGTAACTCCCATTTTTTATTAATATTATTATTTTATTTTTTTTATATATAAGCTTTATTTATAATATGCAACATTTACAAACAATCAAGAAATAATAATAATCAAAACAAGTACAGAAAGAGTAACCCCGACCGCCAAACTTGTCCCATTTTTTTAATTTAATTCAATTAATTTATTTTTATTTTATATACCTTTATTTATAATATGCAACATTTACAAACAATAAATAAATAATAATGATTAAAACAAGTACAGAAACAGCGCCAGGGGGTTGTAAACTCAATAAAGTAACTCCCTTTTTGAAATTTTATTATTGTTGGGTTTTTTTGTTTATTTTATAAACCTTTATTTATAATATGCAACATTTACAAACAATCAAGGAATAATAATAATCAAAACAAGTACAGAAACAGTACAAAACAGCGCCAGGGGTTTGTAAACTCAATAAAGTAATTCCCTTTTTTATTTGTTTTTTTAATTTATTTTATAAACCTTTATTTATAATATGCAACATTTACAAACAATCAGGAAATAATAATAATCAAAACAAGGACAGAAACAGTTCAAAACAACGCCAGGGGGTTATAAACTCAATAAAGTAACTCACATTTTTATTTGTATTATTATTATTATTATTTTTTTAATAAACCTTTATTTATAATATTGCAACATTTACAAACAATCAATAAATAATAATATTCAAAACAAGTACAGCAACAGTACAAAACAGCGCCAGGGGGTTGTAAACTCAATAAAGTAACTCCCATTTTGTTATTGTTTTTAATTTTATTTTATAAATCTTTATTTATAATATGCAACATTTACAAACAATCAAGATATAATGATAATCAGAAAAAGTACAGAAACAGTACAAAACAGCGCCATAGGGTTGTAAACTCAATAAAGTAACTCCCATTTTTTTATTTTGTCATTGTTGGGTTTTTTGAATTTTATAAACCTTTATTTATAATATGCAACATTTACAAACAATCAAGAAATAATCATAATCAAAACAAGTACAGAAACAGTACAAAACAGCGTCAGGGGGTTTTAAACTCAATAAAGTAACTCCCATTTTTGTATTTTTTATTTTATAAACCTTTATTTATAATATGCAACGTTTACAAACAATCAAGAAATAATAATCAAAACAAGTACAGAAACAGTACAAAACAACGCCAGGGGGTTGCAAACTCAATAAAGTAACTCCCATATTTTTATTTTATTTAAAAAATGTTTTTAATTTTATAAACCTTTATTTATAATATGCAACATTTACAAACAATCAAGGAATAATAATAATCGAAACAAATACAGAAACAGTACAAAACAACGCCAGGGGGTTGTAAACTCAATAAAGTAAATCCCATTTTATTTATTTTTTTAATTAACTTTTTTATTTATTTTATAAACCTTTATTTATAATATGCAACATTTACAAACAATCAATAAATAATAATAATCAAAACAAGTACAGAAACAATACAAAATTGCGCCAGGGGTTTGTAAACTCAATAAAGTAACTCCCATTTTTTTTATTTTTTTTATTTTATTTTATAAACCTTTATTTATAATATGCAACATATAAAAAAAATCAAGAAATAATAATAATCAGGAAAAAGTACAGAAACAGTTCAAAACAACGCCAGGGGGTTGTAAACTCAATAAAGTAACTCCCATATTTGTATTTTATTTAAAAAATGTTTTTAATTTTATAAACCTTTATTTATAATATGCAACATTTACAAACAATCAAGGAATAATAATAATCAAAACAAGTACAGAAACAGTACAAAACAGCGCCAGGGGTTTGTAAACTCAACAAAGTAATTCCCTTTTTTATTTGTTTTTTTAATTTATTTTATAAACCTTTATTTATAATATGCAACATTTACAAACAATCAGGAAATAACAATAATCAAAACAAGTACAGAAACAGTATAAAACAGTGCCAGGGAGTTGTAAACTCAATAAAGTAACTCCCTTTTTTAAATTGTATTATGTTTTTTTTATTTTATTTTATAAACCTTTATGTATAATATGCAACATATACAAACATTCAAGAAATACTAATAATCAAAACAAGTACAGAAACAGTACAAAACAGCGCCAGGGGGGTTGTAAACTCAATAAAGTAACTAATTTTTTTATTTATTTTTATTTATTCATTTTTTTATTTTATAAACCTTTATTTATAATATGAAACATTTACAAATAATCAAGAAATAATAATAATCAAAACAAGTACAGCAACAGTACAAAACAGCGCCAGGGGGTTGTAAACTCAATAAAGTAACTCCTTTTTTGTTTATTTTATTATTGTGTTTTTTAAATTTATTTTATAAACCTTTATTTATAATATGCAACATTTACAAACAATCAATAAATAATAATAATCAAAACAAGTACAGCAACAGTACAAAACAGCGCCAGGGGGTTGTAAACTCAATAAAGTAACTCCAATTTTGTATTTATTTAAAAAAAAAAAAAAATTTATAAACCTTTATTTATAACATGCAACATTTACAAACAATCAAGAAATAATAATAATCAAAACAAGTACAGAAACAGTACAAAACAGCGTCAGGGCGTTGTAAACTCAATAAAGTAACTCCCTTTTTTTATTTTATTATTGTTTTTTTGGTTTGTTTTTTTGAATTTTATAAACCTTTATTTATAATATGCAACATTTACAAACAATCAAGAAATACTAATAATCAAAACAAGTACAGAAACAGTACAAAACAGCGCCAGGGGGTTAAAAACTCAATAAAGTAACTCCCAATTTTTTTTAAATATTATTTATTTTTTATAAACCTTTATTTATAATATGCAACATTTATAAACAATCAATAAATAATAATAATCAAAACAAGTACACAAACAGTACAAAACAGCGCCAGGGGGTTAAAAACTCAATAAAATAACTCCCAATGTTTTTTAAATATTATTATTTATTTTTTATAAACCTTTATTTATAATATGCAACATTTACAAACAATCAATAAATAATAATAATCAAAACAAGTACAGAAACAGTACAAAACAGCGCCATGGGGTTGTAAACTCAATAAAGTAACTAAAATAGAATGCAAAATATATATATGTAACAAAATGTAAAGCCATAGGCTCACACAAGTTCTGTAAATAATCCAAATTTGGAACACAGCAACATAGTTTTCACAGATTTTGGTTGTTAGAGGTAAAGAGTGTTTTTGAGAATAGTATTGAGAAACTTACATTTATGAATATAAAACTTAGCCAATAATATAATGAGGTTGCAAAGGTAAAATTCCTTTTCAAATTTTTTTCCAAACGTATTCCCTTTGTCTGCTACATTTGTGCCTCAAATATCTATCGTAACCTTTTTTAGTTTTTATTTTATTAACCTTCTCAAAATCTCCCCAAACTTGTCCCATTTGTTTGTGCTGCACAATTTTCTTGCCTAACTTTTAACGTTTTTATGTTATTAATGTTGTATGAGTCATAACCAGCCCCAGAAAACATTAATAACATAACAACTATAATAGTTAAACTTTTTGTTGTTGTTAACATATAACGTTTTATCGTTCATAGTTAGAGATGATACCTCAGTATAAGTTAAGCATCTAAGTCCCATCTTAAAACTCATTTGTATACTCTAGCCTTTAAATAGACCCCCTTTTAGACCAGTTGATCTGCCGTCTCTCTTTTCTGCTCTGCCCCCCTCTCCTTCGTGGAGGGGGGGCACAGATTAGGTGACCACAGATGTTATGTTATGTTAACAATTAACGTTTTATCATTCATAACCAAACTTCCCCAAACCAGTACAACTATTATAACTATTAAAGTTTTTGTGTTATTAATGTTTTTATGTTTTTGTTGTTTTTATTAACGTGTTATTATTCATAACTAGCCCCCTCCAACCATGTAAAAAAAATCACCCCAAACTTGTCCCAATTGCTTGTGCTGCAACAATTTTCTTGTCTACCTTTTATCTTTTTTATGTTTTTAACGTTGTATGATTCATAACCATCCCCATAAAACATCCATCCATCTTCTTCCGCTTATCCGAGGTCGGGTCGCGGGGGCAACAGCCTAAGTAGGGAAGCCCAGACTTAACTTAAAAACGTTAATGGTTAAACCTAAAATTGTCGTAGCACAAACAATTGGGACAAGTTTGGAGGGGGCTGGTTATGAATAATAACATGTTAATACAATTTTTTTTTTTAATTGTCGGCCAAAAAAAATTGCAGAACAAATGGCTTGGACTGGTTTGAGGAGGTTTTGACAAGGTTTGGGGGGGCTGGTGATGAATGATAAAACTTTAATTGATAACATACAAAATGTAGCAAAACAAGACAGATTAATTTTTTTTAAGTCCATAACTAAGATTATTATGCATGCACTCACCTCATAGAGTACATTAGAGTGGATTTTAGACTTAGACTTAGACAAACTTTATTGATCCATAAGGGAAATTGTTCCACACAGTAGCTCAGTTACAAAGGATGGAAAGGGTAAGGGTGGAAAGGATAATGCAGGTATAAAGTAGACTAAAAATGTACCAAAGTAGCAATATAAAATATAACATATATGTAATATTTACATATTGTATATACAGTATATAATATATACTGATATATTATATTATATTTTTATAAAATATATACAATATATAACAAATCCCAATTACCATGTACAATATTACAGTATATGTAACAGCTGCAGCAAAAAAAAAAAAAAAGGGCAGCATAAAATAGAGAGTTGATCCAGCAGAAAATAATACATTATAAACAAAGAGAGGTAGCTAACATAGAAGGTGTCAGGTAGACGACAGATATCATCTATTGCAGTTTGTCGATCCGGTTTAAGTCCCTTTTGCTGGTGCTGCTCCCCCAACAAACCACTGCAAAGTACAGGGCACTGGCCACAACAGACTGAAAATAGATCTCCCAACAGCTTGCTGCACACATTAAAGGACCTAAGCTTCCTCAGGAAAACAGAGTCTGCTCGTCCCCTTCTTGTACACAGCTTTGCTGTTGTCCTTCCAGTCCAGTCTGCTGGTCAAGTGGACTCCCAGGTACTTGTAATCAATCCAATCCAATCCACTTTATTTGTATAGCACATTTAAACAACAAAAACGTTTCCAAAGTGCTGCACAACAATATTAAAAACAATATTCAAATATTATCCTTAGCTCCACCAATGACTGACTAAAAAACAATAAATAAATTAAAACTGCAAGCAGCGATAGACGGGACCGACTTTGAGGGCTCATAAAATCCAAACCGGAGCAGTAATTAAAATCAACTTTTAATCAGAAGGGTTCAATCTCTCTCCTGTGCTAATTTGAAGCCGACACGACAAACGCGCTCAGAGGAGATAATGTTTGAAAAAAGGTGACTGTTTTTACACAACTTTTGTTTTGAAGGGGGAATTGCAAACTTCCTGTTGATTTTTGCTGGGGGTTGTCAGTGTATGAAATATAGGTCGAAGTGAGACCTACATAGAGGTTTTTGTTTCATGTCTCTACGACATTCCTACTGGGAGTTACAGGCAGTTTTGTCTGTGTTTTCTTCCTAGGGGGCGCAAGAGCGCAATTTTGAGTTTTGGGGTTTAGTTTTTTGATTAGATCGCAATTTTCGCCAGTCCTGATGTGTGTGTCCAATTTCGTGAGTTTTGAAGCATGTTAAGGGGGTCAACTTACAGCTCAAAGAGGCGGCGGTATAATAATAAAATGCTAGAAATTCAATAGGGTCCTCTGTCCCAGAGGTACTCGGTCCCTAATAAATATAAAACCAATATAAAAACAATATACAATTAAATATGATTAAAAACGATTTTAAAGGGTAAAACCAATTAAAACAATAAATACAAATCAAAATTTAAAAAACTGCCTCACTACTGCCACCTCCCGGCCATGGATTTTGATTTAATGTAATATATGAATCTACAGATAGTGTCAGGTTCAAACACTGATGACATCTATTAAACAAGACAAGAAGCAAGGAATTAAACAGAGACAGAATTAAATTTGGCTCATTATCCTTAGCGCCACCAATGACTGAATAAAAACAAAACATAAATAAATATAAAACCAATATAAAACCAATATAAAAATAAATATGATTAAACACAATTTTAAAGGGTAAAACCAATTAAAACAATAAATACAAATCAAAATTTAAAAAAATGCCCCACTACTGCCACCTCCCGGCCATGGATTTTGATTTAATGTAATATATGAATCTACAGATAGTGTCAGGTTCAAACACTGAAGACATCTATTAAACAAGACAAGAAGCAAGGAATTAAACAGACAGCATTAAATTTGGCTCAATTGAGGAGAGCGCGTACACCTGTACCCTTGTACAGTGTCTCACCACACTCTGACGAAAGATTGTACATCTCCTCTTTTATTTGGACTTTCCCTGATTACATGGCAACAGCTGTTTCTAAGGGAGGGGGGTCGTAAACAGCCACTGCCTTTGGTTACAAAACAGTTCAAAGAAAAGGTCCTTTGAGCTTGGGCCGGTCCTGCTTCCTCTCCACTTTGTAGATCTCGGGTCAAGACAGAATCTTTCTGTGGATTACAATACATCAAAGAAACAGAACACCTTCATGTTGCTTCCCATCCTACACAGTAGAGTTTTTTACAAGCCTTCTGATTGGTAGGATCAAAGACAGCTTTTGTCCTCTCGCCGGGAACTCATGGAAACACAAAGTTTTGTGATATTAGATACAATTATTCTAACAGATAGTATTTGAGTCAAAATATCCCAGAATGCAGCGGGACTCTTAAAATCAGTTTTTTATTTTTTTATTTCTTTGTAATTGAGTTTTTATTGACATCTAGCATCAGATATTCCTATCCATGACATCATGTTTGCATCATACATTTTTAGTACCAATGACTGTCACACACACATTAGGTGTGGCGAAATTATTCTCTGCATTTGACCCATCACCCTTGATCCCCCCCTGGGAGGTGAGGGGAGCAGTGAGCAGCAGCAGTGGCCACGCCCGGGAACAATATTTTGTGATTTAACCCCCAATTGCAGCCCTTGATGCTGAGTGCCAAGCAGGGAGGTAATGGGTCCCATTTTTATAGTCTTTGGTATGAATTGAATTATTGTCTACCCTAAATGTGAAAATAATATGTTTTTGTTTATAACCCCCCCCCCCCCAAAAATAAATAAATAGAAAAATAAAAAAATTAACATACATAAATAAAATTTTAAAAAAGCTATGAAAATATTCAGGAAAAAAATCAGGCCTATGGGGCGTGACATAAGTGACCCAGTTTTCCAAGTATGAAGTGAATTTTTCCAATTTATAATTCATAAATGCCCGTATCCTCTCCATTTGAAAAATTGTGATTTCCATCTGTAGCTTTGAAGTTGGGCTCTCCTGTGAGAACCATTTCCTGGTAATGGTCTTTTTACAAGCCACTGGCAGGATATCCATTAAGTATTTATCTTTTTTGCAGCCAATCCTGAGGTACTTTCTTACTTTCAAGGGGTACTTCACATTTGAAAATATCCCGTAGAGCTCTCTCCAATAATCCTTTATGGCAGAGCACTATCAGAAAACATGGCAGCGGGCAGAGGAGTTATTACTTATTACTATAATGAGACTTCTGAGAAAATGTAGTCAACAGTCAGATCCAATTATTAGATATAGTTATCCCTCCTTCCTTCTCCCATTTTGTTTGAATATATGAAAATGAATATGATTTCAGATTCGACAGACAAGCTTGAAACAGTTTTATCAATAGTTTCTGGAGGATAGTGTGGAGGGGGGCGTGGCCTGCGGGCCTGCCGCGGAACGGGGTGTGCAAGAACCGGCCTCGAAGACAGCGACAGGTGAGTGGATGGCCCAAGTGGGCCTTGTTATCTAATCACCTGTCGCCTTTATTAGCAGCAGCCGGCACGAGACACGGGGTTGGAGTTGGTGTGGGAGCCAGAGAGAGAGAGACACGGACTCGTAAAAGAAAGACATTTTGCTGGAAATCTGTATGCAAATAAAGCAGTGTTGTACCCAGAAATCCGGGCTCTCGTGGCAGTATGTGGTGGTCCGAGGAACCCACTAGAGGGCAACCTCTACAGATAGGCTTTTGTAAACAGTTCAATCAGACATACAGTCGTGATCAAAAGTTTACATACACTTGTAAAGAACATAATGTCATGGCTGTCTTGAGTTTCCAATCATTTCTACAACTCTTATTTTTTTGTGATAGAGTGATTGGAGCACATACTTGTTGGTCACAGAAAACATTCATGAAGTTTGGTTCTTTTATGAATGTATTATGGGTCTACTGAAAATGTGAGCAAATCTGCTGGGTCAAAAGTATACATACAGCAATGTTAATATTTGGTTACTGTCACGACAGGGTTTTCGCTTACTGCGGGGTCGTTCTCCCAGGAAGGCAAACGGACGACTCCGGACAGGATTTGCAGGTAGGAACATGATTTAATTTTAAGAAATAATCAACGAGGTACAAAACAGAAAACAACCCGAAGGCAAGCGTGCCTATCGCAAGCGGAAGCAAAGGCAAAAACTTAGGACATGAAACTATAGACATGAACATCACGAAACTGTGGCATGAAACAAACACGAAACTGTGGCATGAAACAACTAGCATTAACTATGGCATAGAACAAACACGAAACTGTGGCATGAAACAACTAGCATTAACTATGGCATAGAACAAACACGAAACTGTGGCACAAAATAACTAGCATTAACTATGGCATAGAACAAACACGAAACGGTGGCATGAAACAACTAGCATTAACTATGGCATAGAACAAAAACGAAACTGTGGCATGAAACAACTAGCATTAACTATGGCATAGAACAAACACGAAACTGTGGCGTGAAACAACTAGCATTAACTATGGCATAGAACAAACACGAAACTGTGGCATGAAACAACTAGCATTAACTATGGCATAGAACAAACACGAAACTGTGGCATGAAACAACTAGCATTAACTATGGCATAGAACAAACACGAAACTGTGGCATGAAACAACTAGCATTAACTATGGCATAGAACAAACACGAAACTGTGGCGTGAAACAACTAGCATTAACTATGGCATGGAACAAACACGAAACTGTGGCATGAAACAACTAGCACTGAATATTCTCTCCGAGAGAAGTAGCAATTAAAAAGACAGGTGACATGGTTCTAAAGAATTAAATGGGACAAGATTAAGTAAATAAATATTTAAATATTTACTTGTCATCAATTTATCTAATGTACATGAAGTAGTTACATTTGAGAATTTCAACATTTAATTAATCATTTAATAAGTTATTATTTCACGATTAAATTATTTCACCCATTGAATTATTTCACAATGGCAATGATTGGACTAGATGAGTGTTAGCCCCGCCCACTGGCGTTGATGGCTTACTCTGACCGAGGACAATAAATTGATGAAGCGCAGGTCCGTGAGTTGGTTGTGTCTGTCAGATTCACCCATCAAAGTCGGTGGGCGGGGCAAACACATATTTCGTCCAATCATTGCTTTTGTCTGACCGTGGGCGCCTTTCAAAACATGGCAGCCAAGGAGGTTATACTTGTACTTTTTCGTAAGTTGCTGGTAGATATTTTAGACTTTGTGGGTCAGTGGACACGGCACCTGCTGACCCAGAACATGTAGCAGTTAAAATTGAGGAATTTAGTGTGTGTTTGTGTGAATGCTTGTCTGTGCGCGCATTCATATATATATATATATATGTATCTATATTTATGCACATGTATGTGTATATATATATAAATATGTATGTATATATATATATATATATATATATATACATATATATGCGCATATATATATATGTATATATATATATATATATATATATATATCTATATATATATATATATATATATATATATATATATATGTGCATATATATAGATATATGCGCAAATATATGTATATATATATACACACACACATGCATAAATGTATATATATATATGTGTATATATGTATATATATATACACATATATGTATATATATTTATATATGCACATATATGTACATCTATATGAGCAAGCATATATATACACATATATATGCACAAATATATATAAACACATCTATATATATATATATATATATACACACACATCTACATATGTGTATGTATATATATATGTGCATATATATAGATGTATGTACATATGTATGTATATATATGTGCATATATATGTGCATATATATATGCGCATATATATATAGATATATGCACATATATGTGCATATACTGTATATACATATATGCGCATATATATACATATATATGCACATATACTGTATATGCACATATATATATACATGCACATGTATATATATGCGCATATATGTGTATATATATATACACACATATATGTGCATATATATGTGTATATATGTATATACATACATATATGCGCATATATGTACATATATATGAACATATATATACACATATATATGCACATATATATATATACACACATCTATATATATATACACATCTTGTATGTATATATGTGCATATATATAGATGTATGCGCATATGTATGTATATATATATGTGCATATACATATATATGCGCATATATATAGATATATATGCACATATGTATTTACATATATATATATATATATATATATATTTATATATATATATATATATATATATACACACACATGCATACATACATACATATATAAGCGCATATTGTCAGGCTTGTCACTGACAGTTTGGTTATGTTTGAGTTTTTCCTCTGTTTGTGTTTTATTTCCTGTCAGTGCTCTTATTTTGGTTCCTTTTCCTGCAAGTCTACCTGAGCGCTTGTTTCCCTCACCTGTACCTGATTGGCAGTCTGGCACACCTGGTGGCAATTGCCAATCAGGCCACTATTCATACCTGCCTCGCCCTCCAGTCAGTGCTGGAGTAATACTAGCTGTATGCTGTCTCCGGTTCTCCCTGGTTCCTCGTTTGCTGTTTGCTGTTTCCTGTCTCCTGGTTCGTGTTTACCCTGCATTTTTTGGACATTAAAACCATGTTTTCCTGTACACATATATATATATATATATATATATATATATATATATATATGTGCATATATATATATATATATATATATATATATATATATATATATATATATATATATGTGCATATATATGTGTGTGTGTGCGTGTGTATATATATATATATATATATATATATATATATATATATATATATATATATATATATATATATATATATGCACATATATATGCACACACATATATATATATGTATATATATATGTATATATATATGCACACACAAATATATATATATATGCACACACACATATATATATACATATATATATATATATATATATATATACATATACATATATATATATATGCACACACACACACACACATATATATATATATATATATATATATATATAATAACTGGGATTTATATAGCGCTTTTCTAAGTACCCAAAGTCGCTTTACATGTAGAACCCATCAATCATTCACACCTGGTGGTGGTAAGCTACTTTCATAGCCACAGCTGCCCTGGGGTAGACTGACGAAAGCGTGGCTGCAATTTGCGCCAACGGCCCCTCCGACCACCACCTATCATTCATCATACAATTCACCGGTGTGAGTGGCACCGGGTGCAAAGGGTGAAGTGTCCCGCCCAAGGACACAACGGCAGCGATTTTTGGATGGTAAGAGGCGGGGAGCGAACCTGCGACCCTCAGGTTTCTGGCACGGTTGCTCTACCCACTACGCCATGCCGCCCCATGTATATATATATACTGTGTATATATATATATATACATATATGTATACGTTAGGTCGGGAAAAAACACAAGAGGCTATATCATCCCTAAAAGCCTGTTTCACAGGTTTCCCCGCTCGTCAGGGGATTTTATTTTCCCCTGACGAGCGGGGAAACCTGCGAAACAGGCTTGTAGGGATGAAATGGCCTTTTGTGTTTTTTTCCTGACCTAATGTATATTCCGCTCTACCCCGGTATTGAGCACTGTATAACGGGGATTTTATTTTCCCCTGACGAGTAGGGAAACCTGCGAAACAGGCTTGTAGGGATAAAATAGCCTATTGTGTTTTTTTCCCGACCTGAGGTATATTCCGCTCTACCCCGGTATTGAGCACTGTATAGGAGGGATTTTATTTTCCCCTTACGAGCAGGGAAACCTGCGAAACAGGCTTGTAGGGATGATATGGCCTCTTGTGTTTTTTTGTATATTCCGCTCTACCCCGGTATTGAGTACTGTATAACTGATAAACCACAGAAACCTCCACTATACATATATATATATACATATATATATACATATATATATATATATACACACACCTATATATATATGTATATATATATATATATATATATATATATTTCCTAGATAGTTATAATGGCTACATTAGTTGAAATAGTATGTTAAATTCTCAATTGAAAGGACTTTGGGCAGTATTTAGAGACAGCACGTTACTTTGAATCATGGTACCGTCTAAGGGTCTATATCATATTTCTAGATCTGTCCTTGACATTCCTGTGAAAACATGTGCAGTGTTAAATGGATAGGAATATGATTGATTGTATTGACACATGGTTGACTTTGCAGTGATCAATCTGGACCACGACGGAGGCACAGCCTAAGTGGTATCATAGTTGGGTTACTGGAAGCATGTTTACCCTTGCTGGAGTACTGTGGTGGTGAGTCAGGGACATGCAGTGGAATGTTCTTAGAAGCTGCAGGACGACGCTGAGCTGAAACAATAATATGTTAGGATATTAGATCATGTCATGACATGACATCAGTGAGTAGGACTTGAAATATGTTCATTCAGGTGATTCATTTTATGGACAAAACTATATTTCTAATGGTAACTTTCTGGCTTTACGACACAGTAATATAAATTGTGGTAGTAAGTAATAGTTTAATTCTAGATAAAGCAGAGTGAAAAACATAGAATCATGACAACAATCAGAAAACACTCCCATGGGAACACACCACTAGTTGCACCACCTCTGGCTTTTATAAGAGCTTGCAGTCTCTGAGGCAAACATAACTCTTCATCAATCTTGCTCTATGTCAGGTTCAAACACTGATGACATCTAGAAGCAAGGAATTAAACAGAGACAGAATTAAATTTGGCTCAATGAGGAGAAACGCGTACACCTGTACCCTTGTACAGAGTGTTCCACGTTCTGGCGAAAGGTTGTACGCCTCCTCTTTTATTTGGACTTTCCCTGATTACATGGCAACAGCTGTTTCTAAGGGAGGGGGGTCGTAAACTGCCATCGCCTTTGATTAGAACAGTTCAAAGAAAAGGTCGCCTGGAGGGGCGTCTGGTCCTGCTTCCTCTCCGCTTTGTAGTTCTCGGGTCAAGACAAAAACTTTCTCTGGATTACAATACATCAAATAAACAGAACACCTTCATGTTGCTTCCCATCCTACATCTTGGTGTTTTACAAGCCTTCTTCTTGGTAGGATCAAAGACAGCTTTTGTCCTCTCGCCGGGAACTCATGACAACACAAAAGTTTTGTGATAACTTACAAACCCCGTTTCCATATGAGTTGGGAAATAGTGTTAAATGTAAATATAGACGGAATACAATGATTTGTAAATCCTTTTCAACCCATATTCAATTGAATGCACTACAAAGACAAGATATTTAATGTCCAAACTCATAAACTTTATTTATTTTTTGCAAATAATAATGAACTTAGAATTTCATGGCTGCAACACGTGTCAAAGTAGTTGGGAAAGGGCATGTTCACCACTGCGTTACATGGCCTTTCCTTTTAACAACACTCAGTAAATGTTTGGGAACTGAGGAGACACATTTTTTAAGCTTCTCAGGTGGAATTCTTTCCCATTCTTGCTTGATGTACAGCTTAAGTTGTTCAACAGTCCGGGGGTCTCCATTGTGGTATTTTAAGCTTCATAATGCGCCACACATTATTAATGGGAGACAGGTCTGGACTACAGGCAGGCCAGTCTAGTACCCGCACTCTTTTACTGTGAAGCCATGTTGATGTAACACGTGGCTTGGCATTGTCTTGCTGAAATAAGCAGGGGCGTCCATGGTAATGTTGCTTGGATGGCAACATATGTTGCTTCAAAACCTGTATGTACCTTTCAGCATTAATGGCGCCTTCACAGATGTGTAAGTTACCCATGTCTTGGGCACTAATACACCCCCATACCATCACAGATGCTGGCTTTTCAACTTTGCACAATCCGAATGGTTCTTTTCCTCTTTGGTCCGGAGGACACGACGTCCACAGTTTCCAAAAAATTTTTTAAATGTGGACTCGTCAGACCACAGAACACTTTTCCACTTTGTATCAGTCCATCTTAGATGAGCTCAGGCCCAGCGAAGCCAACGGTGTTTCTGGGTGTTGTTGATAAACGGTTTTCGCCTTGCATAGGAGAGTTTTAACTTGCACTTACAGATGTAGCGACCAGCTGTAGTTACTGACAGTGGGTTTCTGAAGTGTTCCTGAGCCCATGTGGTGATATCCTTTACACACTGATGTCGCTTGTTGATGCAGTACACCCTGAGGGATCGAAGGTCACGTGCTTAGCTGCTTACGTGCAGTGATTTCTCCAGATTATCTGAACCCTTTAACGTAGATGGTGAAATCCCTAAATTCCTTGCAATAGCTGGTTGAAAAAGGGTTTTCTTAAACTGTTCAACAATTTGCTCACGCATTTGTTGACAAAGTGGTGACCCTCGCCCCATCCTTGTTTGTGAATGACTGAGCATTTCATGGAATCTACTTTTATACCCAATCATGGCACCCACCTGTTCCCAATTAGCCTGTTCACCTGTGGGATGTTCCAAATAAGTGTTTGATGAGCATTCCTCAACTTTATCAGTATTTATTGCCACCTTTCCCAACTTCTTTGTCACGTGTTGCTGGCATCAAATTCTAAAGATAATGATTATTTGAAAAAAAAAAAAAAAAAAAAAAGTTTATCAGTTTGAACATCAAATATGTTGTCTTTGTAGCATATTCAACTGAATATGGAAATGAAAATGATTTGCAAATCATTGTATTCTGTTTATATTTACATCTAACACAATTTCCCAACTCATATGGAAACGGGGTTTGTAGATACAATTATTCTGACACTGACTTTCTTAAGTTAAGTTAAAGTACCAATGATAGTCACACACACACTAGGTGTGGTGAAATTTGTCCTCTGCATTTGGCCCATCCCCTTGTTCACCCCCAGGGAGGTGAGGGGAGCAGTGAGCAGCAGTGGTGGCCACGCCCGGGAATCATTTTTGGTGATTTAAACCCCCAATTCCAACCCTTGATGCTGAGTGCCAAGCAGGGAGGTAATGGGTCCCATTTTTATAGTCTTTGCTATGACTCTGCCGGGGTTTTCTCTGATTGCTGTTGTCAGGTCAGCTGTGCAGGTTGAGGTCTTGCCATCCACCATTGAGATCTGGACAATTTGCAGGCCAAGTTTTTTTGTTTTTTTTTACACTTTTTGCTCTATGGCATGATCCCCAAACATACCTCCCACTGACGGCATTAGAGAGAATTGAACTTGTGCATTGATTGAAGACATTACCCGACATGGAGCCCTGTGGAAATGTGCATCTTTTCTTCAGGCAGTCGTCTTCGTAAATCTCCTCGGAAGCAAAACCAAGCTAAAGTTCCAGCATCATCTCCTTGCCCAATGCAGATTCACGTGAGCTGTATCACTGAATAAGACTTTCATCCAGTCATCCATTGTCCACCACTACTTTTTTGTAGACCATTAGAACCTTGTTTTTGAATGTTTCCGCCCATATATTCTTCATTTCTTTTGTTCACTTGAAGTTTTCTGACTTGCCACTTTGATGTTTCCTTGGTCTACCAGTGTGCTTGCAAACCTTCCCATGTTTTTTTGGACTTAGACACAGCTGACTGTGAGCAATCAACATCTTTCACAACATTGCGACCATGATTTACCTTCTAGAAGAAGTTCGATAATCCTCGCTCTTGTTTCATTTGACATCTCGTGTTGGAGCCATGATTCATGTCAATCCACCTGCCGCAACAGCTCTCCAAAAGGTGTGAACGGTCCTTTTTAACTGACAGAATAATGAATAGATTTAATCCGATGAAGGTGTTAGTTTAGGAAATACAAATTTATAGGCGGATTCCATCAGGTTTTAAAAATGAAACTGTTACTGACTACCACAATTCATGTTCTTGATTCATTTTAGTCTTTATTATGACTAGTTTTGTGTCACGTCTGGTGTCGGCTTTTTCCCCTACAAAATGAAACAACTGAAAGAACATTAACCAAGTCTGCTGATTCCATCATTTTGTGACATTAGAAAAAAACTTTACTGTCACTTAGCGGTGGAGCTATAATGATATCACAATGTGTCGTAATCTATCCCGGAACATTACAGGTGGGGGTTTCAAAAACAAATCGATTCA
>NC_084558.2:42080827-42198327 GCF_033978685.3 Nerophis lumbriciformis | reverse complement strand
TGAGATTGCTCGGTATGCTCTCCAGCACTGGTTTTGATTGATTGATTGAGACTTTTATTAGAAGATTGCATAGTACAGTACATATTCCGTACAATTGACCACTAAATGGTAACACCCCAATAAGTTTTTCACGTTAATCAATTCATGGTATTGCTATTGTTTGTACTTACTCCTTTTTTTGTAGAATACATTTTAAATCTTCAGTTCCAGTCACCTCTCTTGTATTTTAGACAAAAAGCTGTGGACTCTCCCCCCCAAAGAGAGGATACCTGCTTGAAGACAGCTATTGTAATTAATGCAGAGCAGTTTTACTTTCATGTGGTGTTCCTTTTGCCTTGATGCTGCACATGTTTACACATCTAAGACAGCTTTTTTTCACCAAGTACCACCTCAGAAAACACTAAGTACCACCGTAATCACCAACATTAAAATATAGTAGCGAAGTAGGCATAAGTATTCATTAAAAACAAGGCAGGTTTTATTTAGCAAGTATATGTGATACTTTAGGCCACTAACATCTCACGCAGTTTGAACAGGAACACTGTGTGTGAATATTTAAGCGATTCTTCCCCATACCGCAGTTTGAGAATGGCTGAACTATGAAATAAACAAACCGAGTTTTTGACTTTTCCAGTTGCTTCTTTAAGACCTTTGAAAATGACGCGGATGATTTGGCATCGTTCAAAGCAGTAGGCATCATCGCACGCGTACTCAATATAGAATGTATGAATTATGGAGGTCAGTTTTTCTCAAATAGGGAGGGAAATGCTTTATCAGTATCATGCAGTAAAAAAAAAACCTGCACAAATGTATTTATTTGTGTTTGGTCGGTTAAACCGTTTTAAATATTTTGTGCTCTAAGTAGTAGTAATTTTTTCTATATCAAATGGTTTAAACAATAACTTTTTGCATATAAATATATATATATACATACATAAACACATATGTATATATGCACATATACGTATATATGTACACACAAATATGTATATATGTACACACAAATATGTATATATGTACATATATACACACACATAAAAATGTATATATGTACATATATACACACATAAATATGTATATATGTACATATATACACACAAATATGTATACATGTACATATATACACAAGTAAATATGGATGTATGTACATATATACACAAATATGTATATATGTACATATATACACAAATATGTATATATGTACATGTATACACAAATATGTATATATGTACATGTATACACAAATATGTATATATACACACACATTTATGTGAGTGTATATATATGTACATATATACACACAAATATGTATATATGTACATAAATACACACAAATATGTATATATGTACACATACACATATATACACACATAAATATGTATATATGTAAATATATACACACATAAATATGTATAAATGTACATATATACACAAATAAGTATGTATATATGTACATATATACACAAATATGTATATATGTACATATATACACAAAAACATATGTATATATGTACATGTATACACAAATATGTATATATGTACATATATACACAAATAAATATGTATATATGTACATGTATACACAAATATGTATATACAGGCTGTATACACTTGCATTTATGTGTGTGTGTGTATATATATAATGTATATATGTACATACATACACAAACAAATATGTATATATATATACATATATACACACAAATATGTATATGTACATATATACACACATAAATATGTATACATGTACATATATACACACACATAAATATGTATAAATGTACATATATATACACAAATAAATATGTATATATGTACATATATACACAAATATGTATGTATGTACATATATACACAAATATGTATATATGTACATGTATACACAAATATGTATATACAGGCTGTATACACACACATTTATGTGTGTGTATATATATATATGTACATATATACACACAAATATGTATATATGTACATGTATATACAAATATGTATATACAGGCTGTATACACACACATTTATGTGTGTATATATATATGTACATATATACACACAAATATGTATATATGTACATAAATACACAAACAAATATGTATATATGTACATATACACACACAAATATGTAAAAATGTACATATATATACACAAATATGTAAAAATTTACATATATACACAAACAAATATGTATATACTTACATATATACACAAATATGTATATATGTATATACACACGCATATGTATGCATGTTTATGTGTGTGTGTATATATACACATATATACACGCATATGTACGTATATTAATGTGTATGTATACACACACACACATATATTAATGTGTATGTATACATATACACACACAAACACACGCGCGCACGCACACACACATATATATATATATATATATATATATATATATATATATATACACATACATATATATATATATATATATATATATATATATATATATATATATATATATATATATATATACACATACATATATATATATACACATACATATATATATATACACACATACACATATATATATATATGTATATATATATATATATATATATATATATATATATATATATATATATATATATATATATATGTATATATATATATATACTAAAAAAATTATGTTTTAAATGTTACACAACCAGTTAAAAAGGTCACATAACATGTAATGTTGGGGGTCTTTGGTCAAAATGTTGCATACATTTTGCTTTACAAACGATCCAGTCTTATTATAATGTCTGTCTCCATATTTGAAACATTAATGAACATCCATTCAAAAATATTCACGGTCTCATCCACAGGTTAAGCTACAATGCTAACATACGTACAAAAGACTTCAACGTTCGACCAAACTGGAAGGAAAAACATGCTTCACTTCTTTTTACACTTGTGTGGCATACGCCAGTGTTTAACCATGGGGCCATTGTTAGGGCACGAGCGCCCCCTAGAGGGGCCACCAAAAAAATATCACTTTCCCACCACTTGTGGCAGTAATGACGATGACAAAAAACAGAAGAAGTCTGGAGCTTAAGTCATAGAGAAGTTTCTTTAAGCGCAAAAATAAATTATACAGACAGTTTATTTCAGAAACATTTACTATTAATTTATCAATAATTTATTAATGCTGGCACAAGGTAATTCTACTTTTTTTTGCATCAGTTTCTTTGCGGTATATTTGATTATTATTTATACAATAATATTACATATATATATATATATATATATATATATATATTTTTTTTTTTTTTAATATATTTTTGTAATCAGCCTGACTTAACTTGGTAATAATCTTTGTGATTAAAACATTACATTTGAACTAAGTAAGTTAGATATAATTATTGAATATGATTAAAATCAAGAGTAAGATTACTTGTTTAGTGTTAATATTTGAGTGGGCCCCGACCCCCTCTGTAGTGGAAAAGTTGGGCCCTCGAGGTCAAAAAGGTTAAGAACCCCTGAATTCAAATATGCCTGTATAGTTAATAATATTACACAGATTATTTACGCGATTTTCTCTGGAAATAAATAGCAAATAGAGGTTCCACTGTATCATTACAATATTAAGAAAACCTATTACATTTTCTGGAACGAATTAAAACATCTTCGCATCCTTCGTTGACAAAAAAGGTCCAATTTCAAGGGTTAAAAATACTGCAATTGTTACTCCGTCCAGCAGAGGGCAACAACAACAAAAGTCCTATCATTCCAAAACCATCATGGAATACATTTAGGCTTCCTGTAACTTAAAAAATAAACACCGACGTGCACGACGAGAAGAAGAAGACGACGACGACGAGCAGGAAGAAGAAGCGGCGGCGGACGCGTGACTAAAAAGGTAGTTTCACAGTATTCCAACACTGTGCCTCCAGCGAGGGCGGCCGACGTTTTAGCGAGAAGACTCCAGCAAGACGAAGCCCTATCCCGGCGTTGTGAGACAGCAACAGTCCCCTCCTCCCTGCCACCACAAGGGGCCACCAACATGCAAGACGATGAGCGCGCACCCCACAAAAACATCGGCAGTCATACTTGAGTTCATGCTTCAAGACAAAACCACTAAGATCCAAACACCAAGTAAGAAACGTTATCGGGTGGGTATCGTCTTTGTCGACGGACGTCACAATTGCACCGTCACAAGACATTCACACGGACGTCGCAGCGAGGATTGGTTTTTCTTATCCTTTTTCTTCACACGCTTAAAGGCCCGCCACAGTGTCAACATGCCTGTTGTAAATTCCGGACTATAAGCCGTTTTTCCCCCCTACGCTTCGTACCCTGCGGCTTTTAAACCGGTGCGGCTAATTTATGGATTTTTATTCACTGACGACCACAAAGCAAATAGTTTTGATTAGCTAAGTAAATGCCTACAAGTGTTTCCTGCTGATTAACGCTCTGAGACGGAAGTACAAGTGCCGTTCCGTCTTGTAATCGTCCATAGCGTTTCTACTCTTATTGATTCATCATTCATCACTCCCAAGTTTTACAACTAAAACAATTTTTACTTACTAAGCCGTCCCATGTGTGATGTCTGTGTGCATATTTGTTAGCATTAGCTAACATGCTAACACGTTTACGAGTGTCTGTGTAAATATTAACTTACAATGGCATTATTTTCGTTATTGTTTCAGTTTCACAAATTCCTCAGTAAACTAACCGTGGAGTTATTGAGTCTGTTTATCTGACTGGAGAGCTAGCTTGTGAAGCTAGTGGGTCCATGCAATGACTTCTGTTTTGTTTGATCGGCCGTTTTACTGCCGTGTTACAGACAATTAAGGTATGTAAATAAACATAAAATATTTATGCGTAAATAACTTATCTCACAACCTATATATCTGTGGCTCTTGTCCGGTGCGGCTAATTTGTGGATTTTTCTTCGCTGACGACCAGAAAGCGTGAAGTGAAGTGAATTATATTTATAGAGCGCTTTTCTCTAGTGACTCAAAGCGCTTTACATAGTGAAACCCAATATCTAAATGACAACCAGTGTGGGTGGCACTGGGAGCAGGTGGGTAAAGTGTCTTGCCCAAAGACACAATGGCAGTGACTAGGATGGCGGAAGCAGGAATCGAACCTGGAACCCTCAAGTTGCTGGCACGGCCGCTCTACCAACCAAGCTATACCGATTCTTCCTCGTGGACGAACACAAAGCAAATAGTTTTGATTAAACGTGTGTTATGGCGCCACCTTTTGGACAGCCAGGTAAATGCCTACAGGTGTTTCCTGCTGTTTTTTTGAGCCGGAAGTACAAGTGCCGTTCCGTCTTGTAATCGTCCATAGCGTCACCGTGGAGTTATTGAGTCTGTTTAGCTGATTGGAGAGCTAGCTTGTGAAGCTAGCGGGTCCATGAAGATGACTTCTGTTTTGTTTGATCGGCCGTTTTACTGCTGTGTTACAGACAATTAAGGTATGTAAATAAACATAAAATATTTATGCGTAAATAAATTATCTCACAACCTATACATCTGTGGCTTATAGTCCGGTGCGGCTAATTTGTTGGGGAAAAAAAGTTTTTTCCTCTAAGAATGTAGTGGGTGCGGCTCTATAGTCCGAAAATTACGGTAGTTACCGCTTCACGGCCTGCAGTGCAAAGAAAAAAAGCGCTGCGATAACAAAAAAAAAAAGGGAAAAAAAAGATGGCTCGACGGCTCCTCACAGTGACACAAGCATGCTGGCTTGCGGGGGGGGAAAACAGGCGAGAAGATCTCGCTCTCATGAAACTGACCCGCTGACTAGCTCGGCGTTGCAGCGTTACATTGTCCATGCTAGTGCTTATCCTGCTATTGCGTATTTAAAAACAAACAGAAGGGTCGCGTAGTTGTTACGTTACACTTTGGCGTGCGACATGATGAGTGGGAATATTTAAAATTTGTGTCAATTTTAACAGAACAAATAAAAATAAAAAAAGGGTGATGATGTCATCATCAGGTCTGACTTTTGGTTGTTTTTCCTCCCGTGCTAAAAGTAGTTTCCCCCTGCACACTTGGCTGGGCGCCCTGCAGGTAGCGCCTTCCCTCCCTCCCACCCTGTGCCGCCATGTCGGGGAGGAGGGGCCCGCACCCCTTCCCTCCCCTCGTCAGGCAGACTTCCCCCCCCTAGTAAAGGGTTGACATGTTCCCTGGGTAAAAGAGGTTTCCCTATGTTGTCTCCCCGCGTCAAGGACCTGTGAGGGGAGACAAACAAACATCACAAGTGGTTAGATAATGTACAATAATATTGGGGGGGAGGGGGTACAGGCGGTCCTCGAGTTACGACGCACTCCCATAATTTAATATCGTACTAAAAAAAAAAGCCACTTCCCCAGCTAGGGCAAGTAAGAGGAAGAGATGTCAGTTCTGCCCTCAAAAGAAGGACTGCTGCAGGTGTAAGAAATATATCTGCAAAGGCCATACTTGCCAACCCTCCCGGATTTTCCGGGAGACTCCCGAAATTCAGCGCCTCTCCCAAAAACCTCCCGGGACAAATTTTCTCCCGAAAATCTCCCGAAATTCAGGCGGACTCAGGTCCATGAGGACCTGAGTCCGCTAACCCACAACATAAATAGCATACCTGCCCAATAACGTTATAACTGTAGAATGATGGAGGGCGAGTTCTTGGTTTCTTATGTGGGTTTATTGTTAGGCAGTTTCATTAACGTCCTCCCAGCGCGGCAACAACACACAACAACAGCAGTCACGTTTTTTGTATACCGTAAAGCAGTTCGTCTGCCGTAAACAGCAATGTTGTGACACTCTTAAACAGGACAATACTGCCATCTAGTGCATTTGATGAAAGCACTTTTGTGCGTGCCACACAGAATGCATCATCAGAGAGGGTGTTCAGCATGGTTCGAAAAATAGTGACAGAGAATAAAACAAGGATGGACAATTCAACCCTTAACTCAACAATGAGTAGATGAGTGTTATGTGTGTGTATATGTGTAAATAAATGAACACTGAAATTCAAGTATTTATTTTATATATATATATATATATATATATATATATACATATATACATATACATATATATATACATATATATATACATATACATATATATATACATATATATATATATATACATATACATATACATATATATATATATATATATATATATATATATATATATATATATATATATATATATATATATATATATAGCTAGAATTCACTGAACGTCAAGTATTTCTTATATATATATATATATATATATATATATATATATATATATATATATATATAAAATCTATGAAATACTTGACTTGGTGAATTCTAGCTGTAAATATACTCCTCCCCTTTTAGCCACAAACCTCCGTCCTCCATTGTTGTATCGCGCAGCCAAAGTGTTAAATAAATGATAAATGGGTTGTACTTGTATAGCGCTTTTCTACCTTCAAGGTACTCAAAGCGCTTTGACACTACTTCCACATTTACCCATTCACACACAAATTCACACACTGATGGAGGGAGCTGCCATGCAAGGCGCTAACCAGCACCCATCAGGAGCAAGGGTGAAGTGTCTTGCTCAGGACACAACGGACATGACGAGGTTGGTACTAGGTGGGGATTGAACCAGGGACCCTCGGGTCGCGCACGGCCACTCTTCCACTGCGCCACGCCGTCCCAAACGGGAGATCTTAACGAGGCAGGAGGGTCTTCCAGCTCTGGCTTTTACATGTTGTCCTAGCCCGGTCGCTGTTAGCATGCCGTGTGTTGTGCCTCGGTGTGCATTGTTTACATAACGTGCGGTACGCTACTAAATATGTCCGTGTGGAAACCCCCGTACCGAAACGGTTTAATACAAATACACGTACCGTTACACCCCTAATAAAAATGCATTCAAAACGCAAATTTTTTTTCTTTTCTTAAGCTATAGAAATGAAGTGAAGAGGGAAAACTCAAGTTATTCACACATTTTCTGGTGAATGACAAGTTGTTTCTTCAAGCAAGATGAAATTTGGTGTTTAAATTCAATTAAGCTGCTTATATTAGGGGTTTAGTGAAGACGGGTCATTTTGACCCGGAGGACACGGGGTGTATACAGGAAATGAGGACTAACGTTTTGCCCTTCATTATGCATAAGTCAAACTTCTGATGGCAGTGTGTCAAAGAAAAGAAGAGTGAAATTCCACCAGCTCCTATGAAATGGACAATGATAACTAAGCAGTGTCGTGGTCTCTCCTTCCACTGTGCAAGACTGCCTTTGATTCCGTTTTTTTAAGTCCGTTACGTGTCAAGATGGGAACTGGTAGGATTTTTCCGGTTTTGTTCCTGCTCAACAATTCGGTTCTCTTATCGATTCTCATTTCGAAAAAAAAAAAGGTGGATTAGCATAATTTTTGATATTATCGGCCGATAAATGCTTTAAAATGTAATATCGGAAATTATCGGTATCAGTTTCAAAAAGTAAAATTAATGACTTTTTAAAACACCGCTGTACGGAGCGGTACACGGACATAGGAATAAGTACAGAGCAGTTGCGTCTCCCAGTCAGCAGCCCCTCCCCTCTCCCCTCTCCCACACGCAACACAGAAGTTGCAGCACGACTGCAGCATGAGAGGTTTACTGGCGACCCTTGATGACCTCATCAAATCGCTGCGAGCGGAGCATAACAACAACAAGAGGGTGTTGTTGCCGGTGCTGTAGCCGTGGCTAACAAGCCAGCGAGCTCGATGACTGACTAACGACACCATGTCTATGGTTTGGGATTATTTTAAAGTGTGTCTGACGGATAAAAAACTGGCAATTTGCAATGACTGCAAAAAGTTGGTTATGCGAGATCTCCCATCTCTTCAATAATCATAAGGAGATACACAATGAATACAAACACCGAAAAAAAGTAGTACCACACAGTCTTGCACTAAATGAGGACTATGTCATCGTTTACTTTATTACTCTAGTATACTCTGGACTGAAGCTGTGTGCCTTCATTGTTTTTGTAGCTGTTGTTTTGAGGCATGTTTAAAAAAAAATAAGGCACTTTGTGAAAGTCAAAGTATAGTATTTCCCATAGTTGTAGTGGATATCAGGATTATCTCAGGGAGAGCATGTCCTAAATTCCAAGCTGCTGTTTTGAGGCATGTTAAAAAAAAGAATGCACTTTGTGACTTCAATAATAAATATGGCAGTGCCATGTTGGCACTTTTTTCCACAACTGGAGTTGATTTATTTTGGAAAACCTTGTTACATTGTTTAATGCATTCAGCGGGGCATCGCAACAGAATTAGGCATAATAATGTGTTAATTCTACGACTGTATATATCGGTATCGGTTGATATCGGAATCGGTAATTAAGAGTTGGACAATATGGGAATATCGGACATCTCTAGTTTAGGGGTAACATGACTTTATGAAGCCAACAGTGAAGTGGTAAAGTGGAACTGCACTAGTTTTTGGAATTTTGCCTATCGTTCACAATCATTATTAAAGACACGACGACAGATGTATTTTTTTTCTTAAACGCATTTTAAATATAAATAAATGCGATCAAATTCAGCTTACAATGGAGCCTTCGGGAGCCACTCTATTCTGCCAATAAAGTTATCAAAAAAACATCCAAACACCTCCATTATGGTTTTATATACATCATGTAAGTATATAATGTAGTAATATTTATAAAAACATTTAATATTTACGTATTTTCATCATTTTAAGCATATGCTTTTTTCAACAACATCATTGATTACAACTCACTGCAGACTTCATGAGAGCCAACATAATAAAACATCACTTGCTGTACAATGTCTGCTGTCATTAGGATGGCGACTGATAGAATCTTGATATATTCCCGTTTAGATGAAAAATGACTCATAATCCTTGCGAACAAAAGGGGGGTGGAACCAAGTGTCTTTTTGTGTCGTTCTTGCCATTGCCGGTTCTAAATTGTCTGTCAAAGTGCTTGCCATTGCCGGTTCTAAATTGGCTGTCAAAGTGTACCAACTTGTCGGAATGCATCCTCAACTTTCTAGTATCCAAGCGAGAGGCGTTATTTATGATCTGGAATAAACTTTCACGCGCAAGGAAACGAGGAAGCAGCTCACCACCCGATCACGTCAACATTGGCACACAATCTTGTGATTACAGCGTCGCTATAAATTGTCTGCGTTAGTACTTATAATAACAATATCACTAATACTTGTTCAATATTTCAGCCACAAAAAGTAAATGGAGTATTGTTGACGCTTTTTGGGTGGTTTTCTTTTTTATTGGATTTGGGGATGATTGTGAATGATAGGCAAAATTCCCCCAAAAAAGTGCAGTTCCCCTTTAAGGTACATAAAATGTTGTTTTGTTTTTGTTTTGTTTTTTTAAATATATTAGAAATACTAAATAAATCATATGTGGAAATTACAAGAATATAGCATTTACTAACATGTGATATTAACTAGAGATGTCCGATAATATCGGCCTGCCGATATTATCGGCCGATAAATGCGTTAAAATGTAATATCGGAAATTATCAGTATCGTTTGTTTTTTTTAATCATCGGTATCGTTTTTTTTTTGTTTTTTTTATTAAATCAACATAAAAAACACAAGATACACTTACAATTAGTGCACCAACCCAAAACACCTCACTCCCCCATTTTTGTTTCTTTCTGTTGTTAATATTCTGGTTCCTACATTATATATCAATATATATCAATACAGTCTGCAAGGGATACAGTCCGTAAGCACACATGATTGTGCGTGCTGCTGGTCCGCTAATAGTACTAACCTTTAACAGTTAATTTTACAAATTTTCATTAATTACTAGTTTCTATGTAACTGTTTTTATATTGTTTTACTTTCCTTTTCATTCAAGAAAATGTTTTTAATTTATTTATTTTATTTTATTTTGTTAATTTTTTTTAAAAGTACCTTATCTTCACCATAACTGGTTGTCCAAATTAGGCATAATAATGTGTTAATTCCACGACTGTATATATCGGTATCGGTTGATATCGGTATCGGTAATTAAAGAGTTGGACAATATCGGAATATCGGATATCGGCAAAAAGCCATTATTGGACATCCCTAATATTAACTCATTACATGCAAAGGGAGATATGTCAAGCTTTCTTTTGATATCATTTTGTTGATTATAGCTTACAGTTTATGAAAACCTTGAATTGAAAATCTCAGAAATGTGAAGTTTCAAAACCTGTAAGACATGATCATCAAAATTATAAGAAATAAAAGCTTGAATAATCTCACTTTGCCAATAATGAGTTAATATAACACATTAGTGTCGCATTTGAAGTTAATTGCTGACAAATAAATGATAAATGATAAATGGGTTGTACTTGTATAGCGCTTTTCTACCTTCAAGGTACTCAAAGCGCTTTGACACTACTTCCACATTTACCCATTCACACACACATTCACACACTGATGGAGGGAGCTGCCATGCAAGGCGCTAACCAGCACCCATCAGGAGCAAGGGTGAAGTGTCTTGCTCAGGACACAACGGACATGACGAGGTTGGTACTAGGTGGGGATTGAACCAGGGACCCTCGGGTCGCGCACGGCCACTCTTCCACTGCGCCACGTCGAATACACAATATTCTCTTATTTTAAGTTTAGAAATAATCCATTTTTAGTTGCATCGCAATTCGAACATGGACGATTATAGAATCGATGAGTAAACGTCAATAATCAATATGTTTACTGCACATAAACAGTTCTAAAATGTGTCTGACTGTAGTGAGCCACCTCAACGAGAGATCCGACCAGCTCCTTTATTTTAGGGCACTTATGTTCCAATTCTGCACACCTTTCCATTTATTTAAATAAATGTGATGGGAATTTCTGATTACAAATGCAAATGTTTTTAAAGTTGAAAGTGATAAACGCTTATTTAGTGAAACAAAAAGAAATGTAAAACTGCATCAATATACATAAACTAAAGATGCATCTACAATTGATTTTTAATTGAATCGTAGCTCCTGAATTGTAAGGTGGCTAAAGATTCCCACCTCGAGTACCAATGTTGGTTTGGTGGCCCACCACCTTGTTTACTTCCGTTAAAGAAAAAAAATCAGGTGACTGGATACAACCTGTTGATACACTGGGAACCGTTTTTTGATTTCCATCTGGGTACAATGGGAGTGACCGTGAGGTTTAAGTTCCCACTTGCACTAAAACTGGACTGACATCGCCATCGTGGAAACAGAACTGGTAGAACGTAAAGCGAGGACCTCCTGTACGTATGTATGTTGCAAACACACTGACCCCACTGTTACACCCCGTAGAAGCTGGCCAGACGCTCTTTGAGCGGCATGGGGAACTGGTCTGAGAAGCGGCTCCAGTTCTCTTCGCCCACCTGGTTCTTGAAGCCATGAAGGATCTGAAATGGAACATTAGTTCATTCAAAAAATGGATCGGGAACTTTTAACATTTTGAATATTTTTCAATGTTTATTATTGTAGCAAAATGGATGTTGAAGTTGAGGATTTTGGATTTTTTTTATGCCACGTGTGTGCACGTGTTGGCAGAGCAGCGCGTACAGTTCAGCTTGTTGTTGTTGTTTTAGCTCGTTAATAAAGAGATAGTTAAATCATCGCCTCCTTATGTTTGTTTGATACTGTACTGTATAGCACTTTGTATTGTGCTCAACTTTTGTCGAGGCTGGAACCCATTATTCATATTCACATTGTTGACAAAAAGGGCATAAAACAAAGAATAAAAAAACCTTTATATCGATATACAGTACACACTGCAAAAACTGAAATCTAAGTAAGATTAAATATCTCAAATAAGGGTGATATTTGCTTGTTTTCTGTCTGATAAAATAATTCTTCTCACTAAACAGATTTTATGTTAGAGTGATTTACTTGTTTTAAGTGTTTTGGTCCTAAATTATCTCAGTAAGATATTACCGTATTTTTCGGACTATAAGTCGCAGTTTTTTTCATAGTTTGGCCAGTGCGATTTATATATGTTTTTTTTCCTTCTTTATTATGCATTTTCGGCAGGTGCGACTTATACTCCGGTGCGACTTATACTCCGAAAAATACGGTACAGCTTGTTGCTGAGATTTTATGACCTATATTGAGTAAAACATGCTTGAAACTAGAATATCAACTGTTGCAAAGCTGTGTCATCAACACTCACAAGTATGAAACTACTTTTTTAATGTAATAATTTCAAGCATGTGAAAAGAAATCATGACTTTGACAAAATTGTGTCTCATAATTAAAACAGATGACATTGCTGTTTTATTTTCAATGAAACAATAGAAAATACGTACTCGTATAGTAGTACGGTTGTTATTAGTGAGAATATACTTACTTTAAGGTATTTTTGGGTTCATTGAGGTTAGCTAATTTTACTTGTTTTGGAAAGTCTTGACAAGCCAAATGTTCTTGTTCTATTGGCAGATAATTTTGCTTAGTTCAAATAAAATACCCCTCATTTTTGTATTTTTTTTCTTCTTCTTTTTGAACACTGACTTTTTGCAGTGCAGGCCAAAAGTTTGGACACACCTTCTCATTCACAACACAACTGATGGTCCCAACAATGCATTCCACTAATCAACCCTGATAAGGCACACCTGTGAAGTGAAAACCCTTCCAGGTGACTACCTCTTGAAGGTCATCGAGAGAATGCCAAGAGTGTGCAAAGCAGTAATCAGAGCAAAGGGTGGCTATTTTGAAGAAACTAGAATATGAAACATGTTTTCAGTTATTTCCCCTTTTGTTGTTAAGTACATAACTCCACATGTGTTCATTCATAGTTTTGATGCCTTCAGTGACAATCTACAATGTAAATAGTCGTGAAAATAAAGACAACACATTGAATGAGAAGGTGTGTTCAAACTTTTGGCCTGTACTGTAGATCTGAAGTCGATTAGAGCAGTGGTTCTCAAACTTTTTTCACCAAACACTTGGCTCTCCTAGAACCACCATGATGACCAACATTAAAACAGAGATCAGAGATCTAAAACTGGACAAAAATCAAACTATAGTTTCATTCGACGTCAGTAGAGAGTGAGGCAGCGTCTACTAGGTGATCGCACCTTACAGTATAGATCCACACTAAAACCAAAACAGATTTGCCTTTTGCTGGAACTTTGCCTGAACACTACATACTTTCAATTCATGGGAACGCTTTACTGACAAAAACACGGTTGTGCCAAGGGATCATCTGTATCCCCAATAGTAGCAAACCTTTACATGGAGGACATGGGAAAGAGAGCGTTGAGCTCTTTTAAGGGAACGACATCAAGTCATTGGTACATACTGTATATGTGGATGACACGTGGGCACATTAACTCAGTGGACAAAAACATCAAGTTCACACGTGAAGAGATCAAAGACAGTAAGTTGCCTTTTTTGGACTGTGACGTCCACCTTGGAGAAAACAGGGGCCTGCATGTCAGGGTTTACGGAAAACCCACACATACAAATGAATACCTACTTTTTTCACTCGCACCACCCACTGGAACACAAACTGGGCATTATCAGAACCCTGCACCTGATCATGTTCCTACCAGCTCACAGGCCAAAGAGAAAGAGCATAGGCATTTGAGGGAAGCCCTCAAAAACATGTGGTCACCCCAGCTGGTCGTTTGTGAAAAGTGCATCCAGTTCCAGAAATAACAAGAACAGAGTGGATGAAGAGGAAAAAGGTGACGGACGCAAAAATACTGTCATTCCATGTGTATCAGGTCTGTGTGAGAAACTCAGAAGAACCTTTAACCAACACAACATCCCAGTACACTTCAAACCAGGCAACACCCTGAGACGGAGACTCGTGCATCCTAAAGACCGGATAGCCCACACCCACAAAAACAATCTGGTGTATGCTATCCAGTTTAATGATGAATGCACTGATTCATATATTGGGGAAACAAAACAACCACTAAGCCGACGCATGGCACAGCATAGACGGGCAAACTCTTCAGGCCAAGACTCTGCGGTCTACCTGCACTCCTTTGAGAACAAAAATGTACAGATTCTGGACAGGAAGGACTGATGGTACGAAAGAGGCGTGAGGAGGTGGTGTCGCAGACCATCGCCCACATACAACACTGTCCTTTCAACCATTCCTAAAAGACTCTGCAATTTAGCCTCCAACAAATAATAGGAGTTAGAAACATGGCACCTTCTGTGACCAGAATGACATTTGTGTACAACTGAATGAAATGCTTACGTGGGGGATTCCGACTATTTTGGACTGGTAGTAGTCGAACCACAGCGAGCGTTCTTCCACGCAATACCTCACTGCTAATGAGGGCAAATTACACGACTGTCGTTGGCTTTAACAGTAGGATTGTGTCCTGGTCATGACGTTAAAGTGCATCCGGCAGTGGAGGCTCCTCTATAGGGTCTTGGGGCACTACGAGGTTAACCCCTTTACTACTGTTACCCCAGGTGGCCCTTGGAAAAGGCCTAGTACCTGACTGCCCCCTAGCCAGGGATACGGTGAAGACCTCAACGGCGGAGCAGGCGGAAGACGGTAGATTTAAGAACTACCACAACGGCTGCGATGGCGGAAGAAGGCTGCAGCAGAAAAGGGTCCCCAGTCGTCTTGGACTCCATGCCACTGGACCCTGACCCGATTCTGTCAAGGATCGTGTGGTGACTGTCTGTGCACCAGTCTCCCCATGTTAAACAAAGTCACGCAGAGGCATCCTCCATAAAGGGATACACCCCTACCAGGAGGATCGTCATACTCGTTCGAGTGACAGCCGATGATGACAGTAGGATTGCTTGTTTACATCAAAAAAGTTGTTTTTCTCACTACGATAGGGGGAACCCATCCTTGCCCAGGCACACCCATCTGGTTTTGGAGCAAAAATATTTGGGGTAGTGGTACCAGCCGCTAGACTCGATCTGACCAATCCAAGTCAGATCTAAGAACTGACAAAACGTGTTCTGAGACATCCCAGACAGTCCAGTTACGATCGATTGAACGCCCTGAGATGACAATGACCTGGATGAATGAGAACCTTCATGGACAACAATAAACCTCTAAAGGCTTAGTGTCCACTAGTGTGGACAGCACCTTTTAGCTCTTATTTCCAAAATTGTGTACACTACTGAATTGGGGTCCGCTTATGTGGACACTTATACTGCCATTTGGTGGTGTCAGAAGAGTATAACATACAATGGAATTTGGAAAAAAAAAAGTGTACAAATAAAAATTAGCATGCCACTAAACATGTACACGTTTGTGTACTTATGGACTAAGTACATCATATCAAAAGATGATTCTTAGTTTTTAATCTAATTAGGGTCCAATAAGCCCAAATAGCAAAGAGAAATAAAAAAAAGCATGTAAACAAACAGCTCGGGCCTTAAGAGATTAAAATACTGTAGCGTAGTAGGCATAAGTATTCATTAAAAACAAAGCAGAGGTTTTAATGAAAAAAATTTGGCCACTGTAACATCACGCAGTTTGAACAGTAACACTGTGTTTGAGTGTAGAAAAATCCAACACTGTTCTTTAACCAAGTGGTTCTTAGATGGAGCCACAGTTTGAGAATCACTGCTCCACAGATTCAAAATATACAGCTTATTTTTAACACTTTTGTGACTGCACTGCAAAAAGTCAGTGTTCAAAAAGAAGAAAAAAAAATACAAAAATTAGGGGTATTTTATTTGAACTAAGCAAATTATCTGCCAATAGAACAAGAACATTTGGCTTGTCAAGACTTTCCAAAACAAGTAAAATTAGCTAACCTTAATGAACCCAAAAATACCTTGAAATAAGTATATTCTCACTAATAACTGTACTACTATATGAGTACGTATTTTCTATTGTTTCATTGAAAATAAAACAGCAAAGTCCATTTGGCTGTCATCTGTTTTAATTATGAGTCACAATTGTGTCAAAGTCATGATTTTCTTTTTCATGCTTGAAATAAGAAATTATTACTTTAAAAAAGGTAGTTTTATACTTGTGAGTGTTGATGACACAGCTTTGCAACAGTTGATATTCTAGTTTCAAGCATGTTTTACTCTATATAGGTCATCACATCTCAGCAACGAGCTGTAATATCTTACTGAGATCATTTAGGACCAAAACCCTTAAAACAAGTAAAACACTCCATAACATAAAATCTGCTTAGTGAGAAGAATGATCTTATCAGACAGCAAATAAGCAAATATCACCCTTATTTGAGATATTTAATTTGACTTAGATTTCAGTTTTTGCAGTGTGAGACTCTTCCGGCTCCCTGGGACCAAATTAGAGGGTATTGAAAATGAAAAATATCAAAACAGCCCCCGAATATTTTGATTTTTCAGTGGAAAAAGTTGGACACTAAGTTTTTGCTGTCCTACCTTGTAGAACATGTCTCGCAGGTCTTCTTTCGGGTTGACCCAGGAGGCCACCGCATCGCAAAAGAAGATAAAATCCTGTCGGGGAAGAAGATGATGAAGAAGGCATGATCCAACTTGCATAACAATAATCAGGAAATCTCCTTCCGGCTGTCTGGCGCTCACCTGCACGACGCCTCCCGGGTTGACGCTGATCATCGTGCACATTCCTCGGAATGCCGAGTCTTTCTCCTCATTGTCTCTTATATTTCGCAGGGAAGTACACCTGGCAACGGGGACGGACACTTTTGACATCACACGCTTTGGAGGCGGCGCTCAGGCAACACTGCAAGCTAAACCTGCTTAACTATTAGAATGATCTTTATTTGACACATCCTTAGGTAAAACATAACTTCATGTTCATATCCATGTGAGGAGACATTTTTAACTAGCATTAACCGACAATAACCACCAGAAAAAAGTCTTGCATGCACACAACACTAAAAGGAAGCCCATTACAGCCAATAGAGGGAAAACAACCTCTTGTGTACATTGTTGTCATGGCAACACGCTTAGCTCACAGACAAGATACAGAGTCATTTATTGGAGTTACCGTATCGCCTCAACTCCCGTTTGGGGTCGGTTTACCTACTCAACTGCAGCGAGCACAAGGCATTAATGAGACGATAGATTTTCATTCCCGCGGAAATTTTGATCTGTGCCGCGAACCTCTGGCCTGGGGTTGATTGAAGCTAAAAAGCTAGCATAAAATATTAGTATGCCAACAAAACGGGAACAGTTAACATACTTGCAAGACGAAGATTCAAAATCCATTTAATTTAAGGTTTAAATGATCAAAAATAGCCAAAATGCTGGCATGAAACTTCAGCATGCTGATTTTAGCATGACATGGGACAATTTAATGTACTTTCAAGATGTCGCCAAGTATCAAAATCTTAGATTTTTAGATTTAAATGAATATAATTAGCTAATACACTAGCATACATATTAGCATGCTAACGTAAGCATGAACGTATGTAAAATGTTTGCATACTTTTAGATGTCGCCAAAAGTATCAAAATCAATGATTTTTAGATTCAAATTATTAAAATGAGCTAAAATACTAGCATAAATGTTAGCATGCTAAAGTAAGCATGAAAGTATCGGAAATTTTTGCATACTTTTAAGATGTCGCCAAGTATCAAAATCTGTGATTTTTAGATTTAAATGAATATAAATAGCTAATACACTAGCATAAATATTAGCATGCTAACGTAAACATGAAAGGATGTAAAATGTTTGCATACTTTTAGAATGTCGCCAAAAGTATCAAAATCAATGATTTTTATATTCAAAGGATTAAAATTAGCTAAAATACTAGCATAAATGTTAGCATGCTAACGTAAGCGTGAAAGTATCGGAAGTATGTTTGCATACTTTTAAGATGTCGCCAAGTATCAAAATCTGTATTTTTTAGGTTCAAATGACTATAATTAGCTAAAATACTAGCATAAATGTTAGCATGCTAATGTAAGCATGATAGTATCAAAAATGTCTGCATACTTTTAAGACAGTGCCAAGTATCAAAATCTGTGATTTTTAGGTTCAAATGAATATAATTTGCTAAAATACTAACATAAATGTTAGCATGCTTACGTAAGCATGATAGTATTGAAAATGTTTGCATACTTTTAAGATGTCACCAAGTATCAAAATCTGTGATTTTTAGGTTCAAATTAATATAATTAGCTAAAATACGAGCATAAATGTTAGCATGCTAACGTAAGCATGACAGTATCGGAAATGTTTGCATACTTTTAAGATGTCATCAAGTATCAAAATCTGTGATTTTTAGGTTCAAATTAATATAATTAGCTAAAATAAGAGCATAAATGTTAGCATGCTAACGTAAACATGAAAGGATGTAAAATGTTTGCATACTTTTAGGATGTCGCCAAAAGTATCAAAATCAATGATTTTTATATTCAAATGATTAAAATTAGCTAAAATACTAGCATTAATGTTAGCATGCTAACGTAAGCGTGAAAGTATCGGAAGTATGTTTGCATACTTTTAAGATGTCGCCATGTATTAAAATCTGTGATTTTTAGATTTAAATGAATATAATTAGCTAATACACTAGCATATATATTAGCATCCTAACGTAAGCATGAACCTATGTAAAATGTTTGCATACTTTTAGATGTCGCCAAAAGTATCAAAATCAATGATTTGTAGATTCTAATGATTAAAATTAGCTAAAATACTAACATAAATGTTAGCATTGTTTCCTCTAATTCCATGGCCATACACCTTAAAGTCATATAACTTGGTATGTAACACAAGGTAATCATTATGATGCTCACGCTAGCTTGCTAGCATGCTAACATTAGCATGCTAACTTTTTGAGCTAGTTTTGAAACCGTTTAGCCCAGAGCCATATAACTTGGTATGCGACACTTGTTAACTGTTAGCATGCAAACGATAGCATGCTAGCAAGCTAACTTAAGCTTGCCAACTTTTTCATCTAATTTTACACTTTTTTTTTTTCTATTTCCACAGCCATTCACCTTTGATTCATATAACTTGGTATATGAAACATGCTGACCGTTATCATGCTATCGTTAGCACAAATGCTAAGTGTTAGCCTTTTCATGTAAACATGCTACTGTTTTAGGCTAGCTCTGTGGCTCATTTTGTACAGTTACACCTAAAACTCACCGATTCAGACACTCGGCACTATCTACAAAGCACGGCGGCTTCCGACGACCCCCGGCCAGAGGTCCAGGGAACAGATAGCAGACCCATCAAAATTTCTAGTTACCGGTATATCTAATCTTACAATCTTGTCAAATGATATGAAAGCATGTGTTAATCACAATAATTATTATCTATTTAACACATAAACCCTAGGTTTAGGTCAGGCTGATTAGAAAAATAAGTACTAATCAAATATACTGCATAAGAAGGGGACTCAAATAACTGATGAAAAAATAAATGTACATACAAGTATGTTGTGCTAAAATAAACTAAATTAATGATACATAAAAAATATGTTTCTTAAATAAACTGTCAATGAAATGTAAGTGCAAATAAAAACACAGCTTCACCACTTTAGTCATAATTTTTGCGCAGAAGAAACTTCTCTATAACTTTAGCTTCAGACTTCTTCTGTTAGTTTGATATTGTCATTACTGCCACAAGTGGTGTAAAAGTGTTACAACAGATTACTGCTGCGGCCCAGACAGACCACAACTGAGAAACATATTTTTAGGCTGCTCTCTAGGGGGCGCTGGTGGACCGACAACCATAGTGCAACATTGCCTTATGGTTAAGAAACACTGTTCTAATGTATTGTTTATGTATACATTTTTTTTTAATCTCAAAGTTTGTTTTGTGGAGACACCATGGCATCTGTCCATGGTCTTGGACTTGGCCACTCTCTCCACGGACTTGGGAAACGAGCTCAAACGTACAAGTCAAAGAGAAACTGTCTCCATTAAACACTGTTCTAATGTATTGTTTTTGTATTCAATATATATTTTTTTAATCTCAAAGTTTGTTTTGTGGAGACACCATGGCGTCTGTCCATGGTCTTGGACTTGGCCACTATCTCCACGGACTTGGGAAACGAGCTCAAACGTACAAGTCAAAGAGTAACTGTCTCCATTAAACACTGTTCTAATGTATTGTTTTTGTATACAATATCTTTTTTTAATCTCACAGTTTATTTTGTGGAGACACCATGGCATCTGTCCATGGTCTTGGATTTGGCCACTCTCTCCACGGACTTGGGAAACGAGCTCAAACGTACAAGTGATAGAGAAACTCTCCATTCTTGGGTCTCTTAGATTGCTTTGATCTCAAATTAGTTTCTGTTTCAACCCACTGAAAATCGAACTTTTTTTGTGCAACACAGCAACAGCAAAAAAAAAAAAAAAAAAAAAAATTACAGTCCATCTCTTTGGGGCGAGGTGGTGGTTTGTTTGGGAGTACCATACGACGCACCCGGTGGCGTCCAACAGCTACTTGAGGCAGTGCGGTACAGGCTGTTTTTGTTGTTGTTGTTTACTTAGCCCGAAGTCAGTTGGGAAAGGTTGCAACTCACCCGTGACTCTAATGAGCAGTACAGAAAATGGATAAACGTCAGTGTTTCCCGTACGTTCATTTATTTGTGGCGGCCCGAATGTATTTGGCACTGCTTATTTCCCCTGGCTCATAAACACATTATAACCTACCTGGTCTGCCAGAGAATAAGAAGATGGAACAGGGGGATGTTGCCAACGTATATTTAGTGAGTATTGAGTAGGGGTGGGCGTATCGTTTGAAGTATTGGTGGTATTCAAGGTGGGTATTGGTGTCGGATGGGATCGATATTTTTTCATGCAGTTTCTTTTGTATATGTCCAGAAATTGCTCTCTCTCAGGCACACTTTGCCCCTCCCCTCGCCATTCTACAGACTACTGACATTTATCACTAGTATCTGCATGTAATAGTAGTTATAGTTGCGGTTTTGTTTGCATTTTGATTGGAATATTTATATTTTTGTTACATTGTTGCCTTTTTTGCAATAGTGATATTTTTGTTAAACAAGTGTGTGTAGTAAATAAAGGGAATTTAAAAAAAAACTTTTTTTTTTTTACATTGTTTAAGATTGTATTGAGTCATAAAATATCAAAATCAATGATTTTATATATATAATTAGCTAACATACTAGCATACATTTTAGCATGCTAAGGTAGGCATTATAGCGTCGGAAATGTTTGTATACTTTTAAGATGGCGCCAAGTATCAAAATCAATAATTTTTATGTTCAAATGAATATAATTAGCTAAAATTCTACTATAAATGTTAGCATGCTAACATAAACATAATAGTATTGGAAATGTTTGTATACTTTTCAGATGGCGCCAAGTATCAAAATCCATGATTTTTACATTCAAATAAATATAATTAGCTAAAATACTGCTATAAATGTTAGCATGCTAACATAAACATAGTAGTATCGGAAACGTTTGTATACTTTTAAGATGGCGCCAACTATCAAAATCAATGATTTTTACATTCAAATGAATATAATTAGCTAACATACTAGCATAAATGTTAGCAAGCTAACATAAGCATGATAGTATCAGAAATGTTTGCATACTTTTAAGATGGCGCCAAGTATCAAAATTAATGATTTTTATGTTCAAATGAAGATAACTAGCTAAAATTCTACTATAAATATTAGCATGCTAACATAAACATAGTAGTATCGGAAATGTTTGTATACTTTTAAGATGGCACCAAGTATCAAAATCAATGATTTTTACATTCAAATGAATATAATTAGCTAAAATACTAGCATAAATGTTAGCAAGCTAACGTAAGCATGATAGTATCGGAAATGTTTGTATCCTTTTAAAATGGCACCAAGTATCAAAATTAATGATTTTTTTTATCTTCAAATGAAGATAACTAGCTAAAATTCTACTATAAATGTTAGCATGCTAACATAAACATAATAGTATCGGAAATGTTGGTATATTTTTAAGATGGCGCCAAGTATCAAAATCAATGATTTTTACATTCAAATGAATATAATTAGCTAAAATACTAGCATAAATGTTAGCAAGCCAACGTAAGCATTATAGTATCGGAAATGTTTGTATAATTTTAAGATGGCGCCAAGTATCAAAATCAATGATTTTTACATTCAAATGAATATAATTAGCTAACATACTAGCATAAATGTTAGCAAGCTAGCGTAAGCGTGATAGTATCGGAAATGTTTGTATCCTTTGAAGATGGCACCAAGTATCAAAATGAATGATTTTTATGTTCAAATGAAGATAACTACCGTATTTTTCGGACTATAAGTCGCAGTTTTTTTTAATAGTTTGGCCGGGCTCCAGTGTGACATATATGTTTTTTTCCTTCTTTATTATGCATTTTCGGCAGGTGCGACTTATACTCCGGTGCGACTTATACTCCGAAAAATACGGTAGCTAAAATTCTACGATAAATGTTAGCATGCTAACATAAACATAATAGTATCGGAAATGTTTGTATACTTTTAAGATGGCGCCAAGTATCATAATCAATGATTTTTATGTTCAAATGAATATAATTAGCTAAAATACTAGCATAAATGTTAGCAAGCCAACGTAAGCATTATAGTATCGGAAAGGTTTGTATACTTTTAAGATGGCGCCAAGTATCAAAATCAATGATTTTTATATTCAAATGAATATAATTAGCTAAAATACTAGCATAAATATTAGCAAGCCAACGTAAGCATTATAGTATCGGAAATGTTTGTATACTTTTAAGATGGCGCCAAGTATCAAAATCAATGATTTTTACATTCAAATGAATATAATTAGCTAACATACTAGCATAAATGTTAGCAAGCTAACGTAAGCATGATAGTATCGGAAAAGTTTGTATCCTTTTAAGATGGCGCCAAGTATCAAAATTAATAATTTCTATGTTCAAATGAATATAATTAGCTAAAATTCTCCTATAAATGTTAGCATGCTAACATAAACATAATAGTATCGGAAATGTTGGTATACTTTTAAGATGGCGCCAAGTATCAAAATCAATTATTTTTACATTCAAATGAATATAATTAGCTAAAATACTAGCATAAATGTTAGCAAGTTAACGTAAGCATTATAGTATCGGAAATGTTTGTATACTTTTAAGATGGCGCCAAGTATCAAAATCAATGATTTTTATGTTCAAATGAATATAATTAGCCAAAATACTGCTATAAGTGTTAGCATGCGAACATAAGCATAATTTCGGAAATGTTTGTATACTTTTAAGATGGCGCCAAGTATCAAAATCAATGATTTTTACATTCAAATTAATAGATTTAGCTAAAATACTAGCATAAATGTTAGCAAGCTAAGGTAAGCATGATAGGATCAGAAATGTTTGTATACTTTTAAGATGGTTCCCAGTATCAAAATAAATTATCTTTATGTTCAAATAAATATAATAAGCTAAAATACTACTATAAATGTTGCATACTAGATGGCGGCAATAAATTATTTTTGGGTTTAACGTAATAAAATTAGCTAAGATTTTAGCATAAAACGAACATGCTAACATTGAATAGCTCAACATACTTCTAAGATGGTGTCAAGTAGAAAAAAACATGATTTTTTAGATTCAAACAAATAAAATTAGATAAAAAAATAGCATAACATATTTGTCCTTTGTTCTCATAATCATAATTAACTAATTAGAGGCAAATTCACAAAACTCTTTAAATTATCATGACGTTTCATGTCAAAAGTATCGATATGAGCTCTGAGAATAACATCCCTGCATTTATTTGGTATCAGACCAATACCAAAATTCCCAGTATCGCCCACCCCTATTTAATCAACACATCTGGATAGTTCCCCCCCCCCCCCCAAAAAAAACTGGTAGAACATCTAATGAAGAGATTTTAGTCCATGCTGACATGAAAGCATGTAAAGTGGAACCACGATTTACGAACCTCTTTTTACACACTTTTCGGTTTACAGACTTTTAGATCGCGCCCAATATGCCTCTGTGTAGGCACGCTTCATTCATTTTGTGAATGAAGCGTTTTGTGCTTGCCAGAATGGAAGCGATTGCGTACCACAGCAAGTTTTTAATTGTGGTGAGCCAAGCGTCCCCGCCTTTGCCGATGTTAATCAGAATCAGCTTTATTGGCCAAATGCGAAATGTAATATAAGTGGAGTTTACTTTTATTTATTTATTTATTTTAAGTGTTTATTATTGTAGCAATATGGTTGAGAAAGTTAAGGAATTTTGTGATTTCTGATCGTTTGTTTGCGCGTTTATACTGAAGATCCCATTGACTTGTCATCCAAAAAAATCAGATTTGGTCCACTTTGGCCTGCATTTCTAAAGTTTTAAACAAATTCCTTTTTTTTTTAAAGGGGAACATTATCACCAGACCTATGTAAGCGTCAATATATACCTTGATGTTGCAGAAAAAAGACCATATTTTTTTTTAACCGATTTCCGAACTCTAAATGGGTGAATTTTGGCGAATTAAACGCTTTTCAAATATTCATTCTCGGAGCGATGACGTCACAACGTGGCATCACATCGGGAAGCAATCCGCCATTTTCTCAAACACCGAATCAAATCAGCTCTGTTATTTTCCGTTTTTTCGACTGTTTTCCGTACCTTGGAAACATCATGCCTCGTCGGTGTGTTGTCGGAGGGTGTAACAACACGAACAGGGACGGATTCAAGTTGCACCAGTGGCCCAAAGATGCGAAAGTGGCAAGAAATTGGACGTTTGTTCCGCACACTTTACCGACGAAAGCTATGCTACGACAGAGATGGCAAGAATGTGTGGATATCCTGCGACACTCAAAGCAGATGCATTTCCAACGATAAAGTCAAAGAAATCTGCTGCCAGACCCCCATTGAATCTGCCGGAGTGTGTGAGCAATTCAGGGACAAAGGACCTCGGTAGCACGGCAAGCAATGGCGGCAGTTTGTTCCCGCAGACGTGCGGGCTAAACCCTCTGGATGTCTTGGCTCACACCGTCCCTTATGCCACCGAAGATGATCAAGAGAAGAATATCGACCCTAGCTTCCCTGGCCTGCTGACATGAGGGTATGTCTACAGAATATATTAATTGATGAAAATTGGGCTGTCTGCACTCTCAAAGTGCATGTTGTTGCCAAATGTATTTCATATGCTGTAAACCTAGTTCATAGTTGTTATTTTCTTTTAATGCCAAACAAACACATACCAATCGTTGGTTAGAAGGCGATCGCCGAATTCGTCCTCGCTTTCTCTCGTGTCGCTGGCTGTCGTGTCGTTTTCGTCGGTTTCGCTTGCATACGGTTCAAACCGATATGGCTCAATAGCTTCAGTTTCTTCTTCAATTTCATTTTCGCTACCTGCCTCCACACTACAACCATCCGTTTCAATACATTCGTAATCTGTTGAATCGCTTAAGCCGCTGAAATCCGAGTCTGAATCCGAGCTAATGTCGCTATAGCTTGCAGTTCTTTCCGCCATGTTTGTTTGTGTTAGCTTCACTATGTGACGTCACAGGAAAATGGACGGGTGTATATAACGATGGTTAAAATCAGGCACTTTGAAGCTTTTTTTTAGGGATATTGCGTGATGGGTAAAATTTTGAAAAAAACTTCAAAAAATATAATAAGCCACTGGGAACTGATTTTTAATGGTTTTAACCATTCTGAAATTGTGATAATGTTCCCCTTTAAGTGTAGCAATATGGTTGAGAAAGTTAAGGAGTTTTGTGATTTCTGATCGTTTGTTTGCGCGTTTATACTGAAGATTCCATTGATTTGTCATCCAAAAAATCAGATTTGGTCCACTTTGGCCTGCATTTCTAAAGTTTTAAAGAAATTCCTTTTTTTTTTTTTTTATATATATATATTCATTTTTTTGGCCATTTATGCAAATTCGATGACAACCCGCCACAAATAGATTGCAGTTATATGGGAAACACTGGACTTTTGATCTTTTTAAGCTATTGGAATAATTTGATGCTTAGAATAGAGGATGCTTGGCAGTAATGGGCTTCCATACACCAGATTAAAAGAAAACAAAGCAGCACTTGAAACTCATCTACTCTGCCGTCGAGTTGTTATATTTTGCCTACAAGCAGTTTTGTTGTCAAAAATGTCGGACTTAGGAGGGTTGAGGGGTACTTTTGGGGGGTGTAGCGACATGCAGCTGGGTGACGACTAAAGAAAAAAGCAGAGAGGGAGCGAGGGAAGCTCGGCCATCCCGTCTCTGTTTTTTTTTCACAACCAGCCGGCATGTGAACATTGGGACCTAACCAACCCGTGTATCTTTTAGGTTGTTAGCCACAGTCGACAATGACAACAAAATAAACTAACAAATTAACACATGAAGTCGCTACTCAAACAAAATCACAAATAGGACCTAAAAGAGGACAGGGTTAGTCACATGGTTGGCAATGATAAGAACAAAAGAAAATACTTTTTTTTTTTTTTTTTCAGAAGGAAAGTGAAGCAGAGCAGAGCGACAGCAGAGGAGAGGAAGAGAAAACAGAGAAAAGATGAATGAAATAAAAAAGATTGAATAATACACACCAGGGTCTTATAAACTGCTGTAGCATGGGTGCCACCTCTTGAGGACAAACGTAACCAAGACGACCAATTGTTATTGCTACGGTAACGCAATCACGGTTACACACCACCAAACGCCAACCAAGACATGAGCAATGAGGAGGAGGGGGGAGGGGAGGAGAAAAAAATAAAGAAAAAACACACAACTCAGAGACATAAAAATCAACAGAATCTGTGCATGATCAGAAACAGAAGATTTCACTTGTGTCGATTGTTACCGCCCCCTTCAGTCGAGGAGGGGGAGAATGCAAAAATATGACACTGAGAAAACATACAAACACGTTTAAGGGAGAACACATTGACAAGTCGGACAAAGACAGTCGTAGAAGGCGAACAAAGGCTCGTTTCACCAATCAGGTTGTTTCTGGTGGTAGCTTTAACGCAAATGTGGGCGTGGTGTCGCAACCTTGGCCTCTCCAATCACATTTCTCCCTTAAACTCACACATGTTAATTGTACACAACAAACAGAAGTGTGTGTTTCGTTTTGTTGCTGCTGCCGCCGCCGCTGCTGATGCCGCTCTTTTGAAAAATGATTGCTCCGAGTATAGACGGAGGTGGGGTGGGGCAGGGGGTTGGGAGGGGGGGTTGGGGACTATTCCAGCACAGCAGCGTCACGTATGAGGCAGAGAGGAGCGACCACCTAAGTTTAAGAGACACAGAACTATGCAACATTCTCATTAAACAAACAGGCATTTATGAACAGTCCAGTGACACATGCAGAAAGCAGATGGTATGCTCGTTAGATTCTGGTTCAGTGCAGGATCAGCTTGGGCCAGGAGGACGTACAGCAGAACCGCCAACGCACAATTTGGGGGAAGGGCGGGGAAATGCCTCACGATTCGCACATGTTTTGTCATTTTGCTTCTAAACAAAAGATCTACATCTTCGGCAGCAGAGGTAAAAACATCAAAGCACATTTGGCCAATCAGAAGCCTGACTACCGTATTTTCCGGACCATAGAGCGCACCGGATTATGAGGCGCACTGCCGATGAATGGTCTATTTTCGATCTTTTTTCATATGTAAGGCGCACCGGATTATAGGGCGCATTAAAGGAGTCATATTATTATTAGAGGTGTCCGATAATGGCTTTTTTGCCGATATCCGATATTGTCCAACTCTTAATTACCGATTCCGATATCAACCGATACGGATATATACAGTCGTGGAATTAACACATTACTATGCCTAATTTTGTTGTGATGCCCCGCTGGATGCATTAAACAATGTAACAAGGTTTTCCAAAATAAATCAACTCAAGTTATGGAAAAAAATGCCAACATGGCACTGCCATATTTATTATTGAAGTCACAAAGTGCTTTTTTTTTTCTTGCCTCAAAACAGCAGCTTGGAATTTGGGACATGCTCTCCCTGAGAGAGCATGGGGAGGTTGAGGTGGGCGGGGTTGGAGGGGGGGTGTATATTGTAGCGTACCGGAAGAGTTAGTGCTGCAAGGGGTTCTGGGTATTTGTTCTGTTGTGTTTATGTTGTGTTACGGTGAGGATGTTCTCCCGAAATGTGTTTGTCATTCTTGTTTGGTGTGGGTTCACAGTGTGGAGCATATTTGTAACAGTGTTAAAGATGTTTGTACGGCCACCCTCAGTGTGACCTGTATGGCTGTTGACCAAGTATATTTTGCATTCACTTGTGTGTGCGAAAAGCCATAGTTATTATGTGACTGGGCCGGCACGCAAAGGCAGTGCCTTTAAGGTTTATTAGTGCTCTGTACTTCTCCCTACGTCCGTGTACACAGCGGAGTTTTAAAAAGTAATATATTTTACTTTTTGAAACCGATACCGATAATTTTGAAACAGATACCGATAATTTCCGATATTACATTTTAAAGCATTTATCGGCCGATAATATCGGCAGTCTGATATTATCCGGACATCTCTCATTATTATAATTTTTTTCTAAATGTACCGGTAAAACAGTTCCTCGTGGTCTACATAACATGTAATGGTGGTTCTTTGGTCAAAATGTTGCATAGATGATGTTTTACGGATCATCTTCAAGCCGCTTTCTGACAGTGGCTTTCCGATGCGCCGTTTTGTGGGCGGTCTTATTTACGTGGCTCACCTTCGACAGCGTCTTCTACCCGTCATCTTTGTTGTAGCGGTGTAGCGTGCAAGGACGGGAGTGGAAGAAGTGTCAAAAGACGGAGTTAACTGTTTTAATGACATTCAGACTTTCTTTAAATGAATAACGGAGCAGCCTCTCCTCATCCGTGGCTCACTAGTGCAACAATAACGCCGGAAACGTGTCCCGTGAAAAAACGTCCGACCGGAACTCTCTAATAACTAAAGTTCCTTGGGTGAATAATGTAAACTCACTACACCGGTATGTTTTAGCGCTTTCATGGCGAGTTTACTGACAGATATAAGTAAGAACTTTACACTACTTTATATTAGAAATGGCAACAGTATTTGCAGATCCCAAATACAGATCAGCAGATATCAGAAGGTAAGAAAAGTTGCTTTTGCATAATATTTTGCGAAACAAAACGCCAGATAATATGTCTTACCTTATACACACACCATAATAATACTCGCATGTTGAAGCACAGCACAATCCATCAAGCGGTGCGGCTTCATAGCTTACTAAAGTCGTACTAAAACAGTTTCATATATTTTTGAGTACTGTGTGTAATTTTCTATATTTTCGATGGAACATATAAAATGTTGGCGTTGTTTACTTGAGTCATATTGCAGTCTACATGTATCTCAAATGTGTGACTGCCATCATATTGCAGTCTACATGTCTCTCTTGTGTGTGACTGCCATCTACTGGTAACACTTATCATTTTACCATGTACCAAATAAAATGGCCTCGAGGTTGGTAAGCACAACCAAAATTATTCCGTACGTTAGAGTTTTGAGAAAAGGAAAGGATTTTAAGTGCGTCTTATAGTCTGAAAAATACGGTAGGTTGCAATGGATATGTTCATCGTTATCGTGATATATTACATAGACAATGCCGTGTGTATTACCTTAAAAATCAGTGCTCAATCATGTTTTGTTTTTTTATGTGTGCGTGAAAAATAGCGATAAAATAGCTGTGAACCGCTAGCGTTTGCCCAGCTGTTTTACTGCCGTGTTACCGTCACCGTTTGGAAACAATTAAGGTATGTAAATAAATATTTACAGAATCTTTCTGTGTAAATAACTCATTTCACAACATATATACCTGCAACTTACAGTCCGGTGCGGCTAATATATATTAATATATACCGTATTTTTCAGAGTATAAGTCGCACCGGAGTATAAGTCGCACCTGCCGAAAATGCATAATAAAGAAGGAAAAAATCATATATAAAACGCACTGGAGCCCGGCCAAACTATGAAAAAACCTCGACTTATAGTCCGAAAAATACGGTAATGTAAAAATTTCTTATACAGTTTAGTGTGTGCGGCTTATTTACTGGTGCGCGCTATAGTCCGTATTTTAATCAAAATGAGCAAAAATCCTAGAATGCTATAGTTAACATGATAAGAAAATGTTTCTTTTATTTTTAAGATAGCGCCAAGTATCAAACATCATGATTTTTAGGTCTATAAGAACAAAAATAGACATGATCTTTAAAGTTTAAACAAATCCAATATGCTAAAATGCTAGCATAAAACATTATCATGCTAACGTTAGCATAATAACATAAAAAAAAGTTATCGTACTTCTAACATGGCACCAAGTATCGAAAGCCATTATTTTTTAGGTTTATACAAATAAAATTAGCAAAAATGCTAGCATAAAACATTAGCATGCTAACAGAGGAGAAGTTAACGTACTTCTAAGACGGCACTAAGTATCAATATCCAGGATTTTTAGATTTAAACATACAAAATTAGCTAAAATGCTTAACCAGAAAAGAGGAAATATCAAAATTTGCGAGGCAGCTCTATAAAGTATTGTATACATTTATACTTTTATTTGAGTCAAACGGCTTAAAAATGTAATGCCAACAGTTCGCATGCTCCAACCTAGACGTTGGAACAGTTAAAGTCACTTGAGAAAATGATAATATGCAACATAGCGTGATAGCGACAATATTAATTATGAGCTACTTTGCATAATCACTGCTGCATGGGTGCTTGCTACGTAGCAGGCCCATAATTATTGGGCCGATATGAGCAATTATATCCGATAACATTAGAAAATAGCTCAAGACGGAAATAAAAACGTGATGCGCCTGTGAAATTAATACGCTGCCGTATGCTTAAAATGATCGAAAACATTACATGTTAATATGAACGTGCCTGTTACTACATTACATATATACTTAAAACATGTATATAACACCTAGACCAGGGGTCGGCAACCCGCGGCTCTTTAGCGCCACCCTAGTGGCTCTCTGGAGCTTTTTCAAAAATGTATGAAAAATGGAAAAAGATGAGGGGAAAAAATATATTTTTTGTTTTAATATGGTTTCTGTAGGAGGACAAATATGACACAAACCTCCCTAATTGTTATAAAGCACACTGTTTGTATTAAACATGCTTCACTGATTCGAGTACTTGGCGAGCGCCGTTTTGCCCTACTAATTTTGGCGGTCCTTGAACTCACCGTAGTTTGTTTACATGTACAACTTTCTAGGACGTCTTTTATGCCACTTCTTTTTCTGTCTCATTTTGTCCACCAAACTTTTAACGTTGTGCATGAATGCACAAAGGTGAGTTTTGTTGATGTTATTGACTTGTGTGGAGTGCTAATCAGACATATTTATATGCTGACATGCTATTTAGGCTAGCTATATGTACATACAGTATTGCATCATTATGCCTCATTTGTAGGTATATTTGAGGTCATTTAGTTTCCTTTAAGTCATCTTAATTCAATTTATATCTCATGACACACTATCTGTATGTAATATGGCTTTTAATTTTTTGCGGCTCCAGACAGATTTGTTTTGGTATTTTTGGTCCAATATGGCTCTTTCAACATTTTGGGTTGCCGACACCTGACCTAGACGTACTTTAAAGGCGGAATAGAGCGATTCCTATTACCTCTATTGTTAGCTGACTTTTGCTAATGTTTATTTACCAATTAGAATGCATAAAAAAACAAAAAACAGGTGTTCTCATCTCCTATAAGGATTGTAAAAGATAGACACGATCCAAAAGTGTTTTGTGTTTTAATACAGAATAATTTATTTATTGCGCTGTTCTGGCTGCTCAGTACAAAACTGCTAAAAAATTAAAAAATTAAATGGATTAGACAGAGCACATTTAGTCATTATGTGAGGAGACTCACCTCCCTGGCACACACAGTAATCCTCTATCTCAAGATCAAAGTGCAAGTTAGTTTTTTTACAACAACTAGCTTATTTCTGCTATGCTAGGACAGTTACTAACGCTAAAATGTGACTCAAAAGTTTTCCTGTACGGCTAATAAAAGTTTTCTGATGGCCACACAGTTTGATTTCTAGGAACTGTTGTTTCGTAATACAAATTGTGTTTAACCTTGGAGGTTCCACTGTAAAAAAAAAAAAAAAAACGGCGGCTGGTTCAATAAACGTGTCCCAGTGCTGCACTCGGACTCCAGCAATCATTAACATGTGTGCGTCTTTGCGTGCACTTTTGTGTTTCCAACGCAAAGAGTGGCAAAGACGTGTGTAATCCTGCACCGAACACACTTTTTTTGAGGGGGTGTTGAGGGGGGGGGCATTCTTAACAACATTTAACATCTATTGGCAGTGTCAGCACCCACATTTAAAGAACAGTAAATCAAAAAAGCAACAAATAAAGTGACGGCAAACAAACAGGAACACGTCTACAAAAATTCCCTACTTTGCTGAGGCGTGTTGCGCTTTACACGCTGCACCCTCTTACGGGCGGGCATGGCCATTTCAACACAAGCGCAAAGTGTAGCCTTTTGGTTCTAGAATGTTCCGGTCTGAATGTGCAGTGCATTCTTTCAATAAGTGACGAGTGGTTAGCGTATGTTTCCTGGCAACTTGATTGTGCATCTACAAGACAATTTGGAGTTGTATCACCCAAGCAGCTCAAATAGTTTGCATACTTGCAGGAAGTCAACTAAACTAGAAACGTTCATGGCCTGTCGGGGTGTGTGTGTGTGCGCATGTGTGTGTGTGTGTGTGTGTGGCAGTTACTCCAGCCGGCTCAATACTGCCACAGTGTGGTACCTGTGTTTTCCAGAAGGGTCTTTGGCGTGTTGGGCCTGTTAATGATCTCCACCAGCTGGTGCAGCACCATGGCAACGTAAGGCTGCATTTCAGGCCCTGCAAAAATGGCGTTAAACAATTTCAGCAGCAAGACTTGGTTGTTTTCATTATTTAAAAAAAAAAAAAATAAATAAATAAATAAATAAATAAATAAATACAAAAACAAAAAAAAAATACAAAAAAAAAAAAAAATACAAAAAAATATCTAGTACTGTTTTTAATTAATTAGTGCCGCGGTGCTTTATTAGTACTGGTATACCGTACAACCCTACAAAGTAGCGTATAGTTCGAATTTACCGTAAATTCAGGACTATAAGCCGCTACTTTTTTCCTACGCTCTGAACCCTGCTGCTTATCCATCCATCCATCCATCCATTTTCTACCGCTTATTCCCTTTTGGGGTCGCTGGAGTCTATCTCAGCTGCATTCGGGCGGAAGGGGGCGTACACCCTGGACAAGTCGCTACCTCATCACAGGGCCAACACAGATAGACAGACAACATTCACACTAGGGCCAATTTTAGTGTTGCCAATCAACCTATCCCCAGGTGCATGTCTTTGGAGGGGGAGGAAGCTGGAGTACCCGGAGGGAACCCACACAGTCACGGGAAGAACATGCAAACTCCACACAGAAAGATCCCGAGCCCGGGATTGAACCCAGGACTATTCAGGACCTTCGTATTGTGAGGCACATGCACGAACCCCTGTTCCACCGTTCAACAAAAAGTTTTCAACAGACACTGAAAATGTGTGTTATTGTTTGTGCTATGGCGCCATCTTTTGGACGAGTTTGCTCACTGCAGGTGCTGCAATGTGAACATATACAGTATTTTCTTGGGTTTAGTGCTTTCAACCGAAAGTAGAAATGCCGTTGAGTCTTCATGTCGTCCATAGCGTTTCTACTTGTAAAGATTCTTCATTCATCACTCCAAGCGACGTTTGTAAGTTTCACAATATACCTAAACCTATTCATACTTACTAAACTGTCCCATGTGTGATGTCTGTAGGAGTGGTTTCATGCATGTTTGTACATGCTATCGTAATGTAATCAAGCTAGCATTGTTAGCATCAGCTAATATGTGTACGAGTGTCTGTGTTAGGGATGTCCCGATCCGATATTTGGATCGGATCGGCTGCCGATATTTGCCAAAAATTACGTATCGGCAAGGCATGGGAAAATGCCGATCCAGATCCAGTTTTAAAAAAAAAATCCGGTCCGTGTTTTCCAACGCACCGATTTAAATAATACATTCCACTTTTCTGCTGCTCCCTAATTTCCGTTCTGCATTTTCCAGCACACCTTCAACACATCCACAGGTCTGTGGATTCTCACGCAGTTGCTTTTAGCTGATGGCATTACACGACAGGCTCTTCTCACTCTTTCCTGTCTCCCCCTCTCACAGACAGCAAGCGCACCTTCTTACACACGTCACATACTGTCACGACATACGTCACATACTGTCACGACATACGTCACATACGTATACGTCCTCTCCCAGCAGAGAGGTAGCAGCATGGCTAACATTAGCTGTGATGCCAGCGCAGCCGTGTGACCAACGCTCCCTCTAAGGTGCTCGCCTGTGCAATTGCGCACTGTTTAAGCGTCCTCTGCGCATAGCAAATCTATGCCACGCACAAAATCAAATAAAAAAATAAGCGCATAACAATTTTCGACACACGGACACGACAGAGAAAACAGTTTTCGTCATCATTGTTCAAATATTGTGACGTCTGTCGAGACGCTTATCTCCATTCGGTGCCACACGTCCACACCATCAAAATGCCGAGGCAAAAATTTCCACATCAACACCGCATGAAAAAATTAGTGATTTTTTAGTTGTGATTTCCTTCTCTGCATGAAAGTTTAAAAGTAGCATATATTAATGCAGTATGAAGAAGAATGTTTTAATGTAGACATGCAAGCCTTGAAAGAAAATTTTGAAAATCAAGACTACTTTTCCTGCAAATGGGTGCATTTCTACCCTATATTTTAACTTTAGATTTATTCTCATATCAAACTCTTTTGGCTGTCTTTTTGACACTTATATCCGGCGCCCCCCTCCACACCCTGGATTATAAATAATGTAAATAATTCAATGTGATTATCTTGTGTGATGACTGTATTATGATGATAGTATATATCTGATAGTATATATCTGTATCATGAATCAATTTAAGTGGACCCCGACTTAAACAAGTTGAAAAACTTATTCGGGTGTTACCATTTAGTGGTCAATTGTACGGAATAGGTACTTCACTGTGCAACCTACTAATAAAAGTCTCAATCAATCAATCAAAACACATAGAATCATCATACTGCTGTGATTATATGCATCAAGTGTTCATTCAAGGCTAAGGCAAAATATCGAGATATATATTGTGTATCGCAATATGGCCTTAAAATATCGCAATATTAAAAAAAGTCCATATCGCCCAGCCCTAGTTCAATGATGCCATTTCTGTTTGTCATGTATAATTTTGTCTATTTTGTGTTTATCCTTGAATAAACAGGTCAGTTTCTTGTTACCATCCATTGTGTATTATTCAAACTCCCCTAATTCAGCTGGCTAGTTGTTATCAAGAGTACTAAAACCCTTTTCAACATGATTCTGACAACTAAGTAGGCTAAATAACTTTAAACTTTAATACATGCTCGGATAGGCCAGTATCGGTATCGGTCAGTATCGGTATCGGATCGGACAAGCAAAAACAATATCGGTATCGGATCGGATGTGCAAAAACCTGGATCGGGACATCCCTAGTCTGTGTTAGTATTATTCATTTACTTAGGAATTATTTTTGTATCGTTTCAGTTTCATAAATTCCCCAAAACGTCACTGTGGAGTTATTGAGTCTGGTTAGCTGATTGGAGAGCTAGCTTCCACAGCTAGTGGGTCCATGACGATGACTTCTGTTTTGTTTGATCAGCTGTTTTACTGCCGTGTTACAGGCACGGTTTGGAAACAATTAAGGTATGTAAATGTTTATTTACAAATGGGTGCGGCTTATATACCGCTGCGCTCTATAGTCTGGATAATACGGTATACCTATCAGTAAACTCACTATGGAAGCTCTAAAAACAAAGATGGCGGGGAGAAGACGCAGTCCAAGTGGAAGCATGTACCGGTACATAAGATCGCCCACAAAACGGCGCATAATGAAGAAAGTAGGGCTGCGAATCTTTGGGTGTCCCACGATTCGATTCAATATTGATTCTTGAGTCACGATTCGATTCAAAACTGATTTTTTTCAATTCAACGCGATTCTCAATTCAAAAACAATATTTTCCCGATTCAAAACGATTCTCTGTTCATTCAATACATAGGATTTCAGCAGGATCTACCCCAGTCTGCTGACATGCAAGCAGAGTAGTAGATTTTTGTAAAAAGCTTTTATAATTGTAAAGGACAATGTTTTATCAACTGATTGCAATAATGTAAATTTGTTTTAACTATTAAATGAACCAAAAATATGACTTATTTTATCTTTGTGAAAATATTGGACACAGTGTGTTGTCAAGCTTATGAGATGCGATGCAAGTGTTGTTTCTTTCTATGCCACATCAATGTGGAATGCGCTCCCAACAGGTATAAAAGAAAGGGCATCTCTATCCTCCTTCAAAACCGCAATAAAAGTACACCTCCAGGCAACTTCAACCCTAAACTAACACCCTCAATCAAATGTAAACAATTAAATGCAGATATTTTCTTATGCCTTCTGATCTCTCTCTCTCTCTCTCTCTATGTCCACTACTTGCTGTACATATCCTACCAAGTCAGACCTACACTGTTTCAATATCCATTTCTCTGTTCTCAATTGTTGATGACTGATGATGAACAACCAAACCTAACCCCCCCCCAGAATTGTAAATAATGTAAATAATTCAATGTTTACACCCTGATGATTATCTTGTGTGATGACTGTATTATTATGATAGTATATATCTGTATCATGAATCAATTTAAGTGGACCCCGACTTAAACAAGTTGAAAAACGTATTCGGGTGTTAGTGGTCAATTGTACGGAATATGTACTTCACTGTGCAACCTACGAATAAAAGTCTCAATCATTTAATCAAAAAGCCACTGTGACACTATTGTTCTTTTATTTTTATAAATGTCTAATGATAATGTCAATGAGGGATTTTTAATCACTGCTATGTTGAAATTGTAACTAATATTGATACTGTTGTTGATAATATTCATTTTTGTTTCTCTACCTTTGGTTGGTTCTGTGTCGTGTTTGTGTCTCCTCTCAATTGCTTTGTTTATTGCAGTTCTTTATTGCAGTGTTGCTGGGTCGGGTTTGGTTTTGGAATTGGATTGAATTGTTATGGTATTGCTGTGTATTGTTTTGTTGGATTGATTAATAAAAAATAAAAAATAATAAAAAATTTTAATCGATTTTTTAAAAATGAGAATCGATTCTGAATCGCGATTCGAATTCGAATTGATTTTTTCCCACAGAAGAAAGGGTCAGAAAACAGCTTGAAACATAATCTAGGCAACATTTTGGCCAAATAACCACCATTATATTTCCTGTAGCCCACAAGGCAGTGTTTTAAATGTACAAAAATATCCTGGTGTGACCCTTTGAAAATAAAAAAGGAGTACTTACCCATTTGTATGGATATCTCTCCGATTGCCCATGTTGCATTGTTGCACACGGATATAAACTCAGGGTTTAGATTGGTGCCTAGTATTGGCATAAAGTCAGCTGGAAGAAGCAAAGCGAGTCAAGTCAGCAGCTAACTTCTTGTCCTCACAAGGCTGCCAAGCAGAAGACATACCAATGCACTGTTTGACGTGCTGGAAACACGCCTTGGTCAGATCCCCCAGCAGGGCGAAGGAACTCTGACGCACTTCGGGCATTTTGTCCTGGACAACAGCGACAACATTTTGTCCATCAGAATACGTTTATTTAACACAACATGTACAGATGCCCACTCACCTGCATGCACTGGTACATGAGCGTGAGGATGTTGCTGCGGGCGACAAGCTGCTCAATGGTGCCTCCCAAACCCTCGGCCAGGCCACTGAGGAGATCCAAAGCCACGATCATGAAGTCTTTGTCGGGCACCTCGTACTGGTCTGGCTGGGACTGGTAAAGCTAAGATAGGAAAGGATGGAGAAGGCACTATAAAACACGTCCGTTTTGCTTATGCAGTTCTCTGTACCGTATATTCCGGACTATAAGGCGCACCTAAAATCCTTTTCCCCCCTCAAAACTAGACACTGCGCCTTATGACCCGGTGCGCCTAATGTACGGAATAATTCTGGTTTTGCTTACCGACCTCAAAGCAATTTTTTTGGGTACATGATGTAATGATAACTGTGAGCAGTAGATGGCAGTCAAACATAAGAGATACGTGTAGACAGCAATATGATGGCAATATGACTCAAGTAAACTACACCAACATGTTATATGTTTCATTGAAAATATAGAACATTACACAAGGCGCTCAAAAATATATCAAAATGTTTTAGTACGACTTTGGTAAGCTATAAAGCCGCACCGCTTGATGGATTGGGGGCGCATTAAACATACGAGTATTATTATGGTGTGTGTATAAGGCAGTGGTTCATAACCTGGGTTCGATCGAACCCTAGGGGCTCAGGGTTTCGGCGGAGGTCAAGACACACCCGACTCATCGTGTAAATAAAAATTTCTCCCTATCAGCGTATTACGGATACGGCAACAGCAGAAGTCACCCTGATTTGCAGGTGTGTAATTTGTTGTGAGTTTATGCACGGTGTTGGTTTTGTTCTCTGAACAAGGTGATGTTCATGCACGGTTTATTTTGTGCACCAGTAAAAAAACATGGTAACACTTTAGTATGGGGAACATGTTCACCATTAATTAGTTGCTTATTATGGAAATTAGTAACATATTGGCTCTTAACTAGTCATTAAGTACTTTTTAATGCCTTATTCGGCATGGCCTTATTATAACCCTAACCCTCTAACCCTGGCCCTAACCCTCTAACCCTAACCCTAACCAAATAACTCTAAATTAAGTCTTTGTTACTTAGAATATGTTCCCCATAGTAAAGTGTTACCAAAAACATAACTTTTTCTTGAATTTGAAAAAAAAAAAACATTTTATTTTTCACTAAAGAAGGGTTCAGTGAATGCGCATATGAAACTGGTGGGGTTCGGTACCTCCAACAAAAGTTAAGAACCACTGGTATAAGGTGAGACATTATCTGGCGTTTTGTTTCGCAATATTATGCAAAAGCAACTTTATTACCTTCTGGTACCTGCTGATCTGTATTTGGGATCTGCATAAATCCCGAAAAATTGCGCGTGTCCGCCTTTGTAGTCGGTGAAGACACCGTAGTGGATAAGCTTCTTCTTTTTCTCTATCTTCTTGTTATGGGACATTCATCCTCCGCTGTTGCCATTTCTAATATAAAGTAGTGTAAAGTTCTTACTTATATCTGTCAGTAAACTCGCCATGAAAGCGCTAAAACATACCGGTGTAGTGAGTTAACATTATTCACCCAAGGAACTTTAGTTATTAGAGAGTTGCGGTCGGATGGCTTCTCACGGGACACATTCCCGGCCTTCTTTTTGTTTCCGAATGAGGAGATGCTGCTCCATTATTGATTTAAGTAAAGTCTGAATGTCATTAAAACAGTTAGCTCCATCTTTTGACACTTCTTCCACTCCCGTCCTTGCACGCTACACCGCTACAACAAAGATGACGGGGAGAAGACGCTGCCGAAGGAGAGCCACGTAAATAAGACCGCCTACAAAACGGCGCATCCTGAAGCGACTGTCAGAAAGCAGCTTGAAGATGATCTGTAAAACATAATCTATGCAACATTTTGACCAAAAAAAACACCATTACATGTTATGTAGACCACAAGGAAGTGTTTAACATTTAGGAAAAAAAAGAAAAGGGAATATGACTCCTTTAATGCGCCCTATAATCTGGTGCGCCTTATATATGAAAAAAGATCGAAAATAGACCATTCCGTGTGCCCTATCATCCGGAAAATACGGTATATCCATTTTAGGCCAGTGGCATGGAACTTCGGATTTATTACCTCCGCCAGGAGGTTATGTATTAACAGGGGTGTTTGATTGTTTTGTCTGATAGTTGGTTAATTAGCAACGTAAGTCAAAAAGATATAGTTTGATAAAACTTTCAGAAAATGTCAGAAATGGAAAAAGGAACTTTTAAAATGTTCTTGTAATCAGACAATATTTTTGGTATATTATATGGAATTTTTACCTTAATAAGGTAAAAGTGATTAAAGATAAAAAAATATATAATAAACAAAGATAATAAACAAGTGATTATAATTTGGGGGGGCGATCCGGATCATTCATGCAACAATACCTTACGTTTAAGGCTAAATTTGTCTGTGTGTGTACACGCTGGTGGCCCTGCCTCTACCCGCAGAGACAAGGGGGCGTGAATGACTGACATGAGGGTTCACTCGGTTACTTTTAGCAACATAGCTTAACATCTTATGAGTGGGTTTTGATGAAACTACACGCTCTGTCATGTTTTTGACAAGTTCTTTCTTTATTTCAGCGACTATCGTCCACGTCATTCACACTCCCTTTCTTCCTTCACACGGTTGGAAAACAAAAGTTATGTCAAGCTCTGGCTATAAGCGAACGCTCGCGAGTAAGATCAGATGTCTTGGGTTGAATCTTAAGGGTTTCAGTGTGACATTCACATTCACTCCGCCAAATTTTTGCTTTCAATCTAAAGCATAAATAGCGCAGAGTCAGCTCATATACAAAAAAGCTTGTAAGATGAGGCCCTCCTATCCTAGTGCAAATTAGACTTTGACTTTATCCTTTATCTCAATCGAAACAAAAATATTCTACATCGATACAATTTCAACAAGGTACGTTGAAAAAAGAAAAATACATGGTGTGTGTCCGAAAAGGAGCAAAAAGAAGCAAAATCACTCAAATATAATAATCTGATTATTTATCAACAGAATACAAGATGACCTAAATAATTATTGATTTATATATTATTGTATACTGTATTTTGTCGGACTATAAGTCGCAGTTTTTTTCATAGTTTGGCCGGGCTCCAGTGCGACTTATATATATGTTTTTTTTCCCTTTTTTATTATGTATTTTCGGCAGGTGCGACTTATACTCCGGTGTGACTTATACTCCGAAAAATACGGTACTTATTAAATAATTACAGAATACATATGGTAAAAATGGGTTATACTTGTATAGCGCGTTCCTACCTTCAAGGTACTCAAAGCGCTTTGACACTATTTCCACATTTATACAAACATTCACACACTGATGGCGGGAGCTGCCATGCAAGGCCCTAACCACGACCCATCAGGAGCAAGGGTGAAGTGTCTTGCTAAAGGACATAACGGACGTGACGAGGTTGGTAGTAGGTGGGGATCGAACCAGGAACTCTCAGGTTGGTGGCACGGCCACTCTCCCAACCGCGCCACGCCATCCCCCTTATATATTAATAACATTTATTATTATTTAAAATAAAGACTGATTGTTTCTTCAAATATAGTTTTTAATATTTCCTCCTCTTTGATGTAACTACCAAGAATATAATTTTTGTATTTATTTTTAAATCGGATGATGTTCTTGCTTTGAGTTCTTCATGCACTTGATTTTGTCACCCCACAAACTGTAATGCACATACTTTGAAGAGTTAACGCAAGGCTGCGAATTCACCCACCCCCTCAAATGATATTTTCCATCTTTGTCTTGGAACACTTTTTGGATATTTGGTGGCAGCTCTATAAATCACTTGTGCAGTTTTGAATTCCACCAGATCAATAAATTTCACTTTATAAAGAGTACATTTGTGTCTTCCCGATAGCCAACAGTGGGGAATTTTTTTTTTTTTTTTTTTTTTTTTTTATAAATGTGCATAACTTTTGTAACATGCTCGTGTATGTTAGCTCAGACGTCCACACAGTAATTAAAAAACGGCAGTAAAAATGTACAATATAAAGCATGGGTGTCAAACTCTGGGCCGCGGGTCAAATTTGGCCCGCCGTGTAATTTCACTTGGCCCTTGAGGCGATATCAAATTAACACTAAAGCTGGCCCGCTGATCCTCCCGGGAGTCTTCCAAACGCCAGCCAGCCAGCCAGCCCGCCCAACGAGTGCTGGCCCAGTCACATAACATGTGCGGCTTCTGCACGCACACACATTAGAATGCAACGCATACTTCATCAACAGTGATACAGGTTACACAGATGGTAGCCGAATAAAAAACTTTAACACTGTTAGAAATATACGCCACACTGTGAATCCACACCAAACCAGGACCCTTTGCAGCACTAACTCTTCCGGGACGCTACAAGGTGTGTGTGTGCTGCAAAAGATTCTGGGTATTTGTTCTGTCGTGTTTATGTTGTGTTACGGTGCAGATGTTCTCCCGAAATGTGTTTGTCATTCTTGTTTGGTGTGGATTCACAGTGTGGCGTATATTTCTAACAGTGTCAAAGTTTTTTATACTGGCACCCTCAGTGTAATCTGTATCGCTGTTGATGAAGCATGCGTTGCATTCGCTCGTGTGTGCATACAGAAGCCACACATATCTTGTGACTGGGTCTGAACGATGTTAGAATGGATGAAAAACGGACGTGACTATAGCTCGTAGAGAACGTTAAAGGTTAATTTGTTCAACCTTGGCCCGCGGCTTTGTTCAGTTTTAAATTTTGGCCCACTCTGTATTTGAGTTTGACACCCCTGATATAGAGTGTGCAAGGCTTTTTGATTTAAGATGTGTTTTCTCGCATTCCAATACTTTTTGCTATTTCAAAACTCAGATATTTGATGTGAGCTTTCCAGCACAACTTGTGATCTACTCCAACAATGTACTTTCATATTTTCTTTAAATTTCCAATTTTACATTCATTTGTACTTTGCAGTTTCCAAAACAACATAAATGTAATTTTGTTCAAGTTTATCGACAATTTATTTTTATCACATCAACGTTTTAATTGAATACTTTTTTTGTTATTTCATCCAAGAGCTTCTGCATGCTCTTCCAAGGGCAAAAATATTTGTGTCATCAGCAAACTTCAAACTTCAATATGCCTTACAAATGTTACATAATAAATAGGAGGCCAAATACTGACCCCTGTTGGACAACACAGGTAATGCATACAGTTTCAGACTTCTCGTGACCTATTTGTACAAAGATTTTCTACATAACTTTTTAACCAATGTAAAACCACCCCTCTGAAAACCATAGATTTCTCTTTTTGTCATCAATATATCATGGTTAATTGTCTCAGAAGCTTTCTTTGAATCAACAAATATACGCAGTGCATATTTTTCGTTATCTACGGAGCTTGTTAACGCCTCCATTATTGCCATGGATGTCGATCTTCCCGCGCAAAAACCATATTGACTGTCCATTAGCAAGTTGTGTTTTTCAATAAAGTTGCAACCAAAAGTTTTTCAAGTACGGTATTTTGGAGAACTGTGAGAGTAAGGATATAGTTGTTAAAATGGCATACGTCACCGGTTTTATATATTGGGATGACTTTGGCTATTTTCATTTTGAGTAGGAATGTACCGGTTCTGAATGATAAATGTGTAAGTTTTATTCTTAAATGAGTGTCCAATATCTATAATTTCCCCTTTTTCTCCTTCTCCGATATAAATTGAGCCTGGTATTCTAACCATACATTCCTCAATGGTTTCGTTCTCCTCAGGCAGTGTACTTTGTATTTATTTTGCCAGCTTTGGTCCTACATTAACAAAAAATGATTGAACTAATCTACCACATCTTTCATAACAGCAATTTACATATCATTGTTCATAAAAAAATCTGGAAACATTTTTGATTGTTTTTTATTACAAAGCCCAAAAGCAGTGAAGTTGGCACGTTGTGTAAATGGTAAATAAAAACAGAATACAATGATTTGCAAATCCTTTTCAACTTCTATTCAATTGAATAGACTGCAAAGACAGAATTTGATGCCTGCAACATGTTTAAAAAAAGCTGGCACAAGTCACAAAAAAGACTGAGAAAGTTGAGGAATGCTCATCAAACACTTATTTGGAACATCTCACAGGTGAACAGGCTAATTGGGAACAGGTGGGTGCCATGACTGGGTATAAAAGCAGCTTCCATGAAATACTCAGCCATTCACAAACAAGGATGGGGCGAGGGTCACCACTTTGTGAACAAATGCGTGAGCAAATTGTCCAACAGTTTAAGAACAACATTTCTCAACCAGCTATTACAAGGAATTTAGGGATTTCAACATCTAAGGTCCATAATATCATCAAAAGGTTCAGAGAATCTGGAGAAATCGCTGCAAGTAAGCGGCAAGGCCGAAAACCAACATTGAATGCCCGTGACCTTTGATCCCTCAGGCGGTACTGCATCAAAAAGCGACATCAGTGTGTAAAGGATATCACCACATGGGCTCAGGAACACTTCATAAAACCGCTGTCAGTAACTACAGTTGGTCGCTACAGCTGCAAGTGCAAGTTAAAACTCTACTATGCAAAGCGAAAGCCATTTATCAACAACACCCAGAAACACCACTGGCTTCGCTGGGCCGGAGCTCATCTAAGATGGACTGATGCAAAGTGGGAAAGTGTTCTGTGGTCTGACGAGTCCACATTTCAAATTGTTTTTGGAAACTGTGGACGTCGTGTCCTCCGGACCAAAGAGGAAAATAATCATCCAGACTGTTATAGGCGCTAAGTTCAAAAGCAAGCATCTGGGATGGTATGGGGTTGTAGTAGTGCCCAAGGGACCATTAATGTGGAAAAGTACATGCAGGTTTTGGAGCAACGTATGTTGCCATCCAAGCAACGTCTTTTTCGTGGACGCCCCTGCTTATTTCAGCAAGACAAGGCCAAGCCACATTCTGCACTTGTTACATCAGCGTGGCTTCATAGTAAAAGAGTGTGGGTACTAGACTTGCCTGCCAGTAGTCCAGACCAGTCTCCCATTGAAAATGTGTGGTCCATTATGAAGTGTAAAATATGACAACGGAGACCCTGGACTGTTGAACAACTTAAGCTGTACATCAAGCAAGTATGAGAAAGAATTCCACCTGAAAAGCTTCAAAAATTGATCTCCTCAGTTCCCAAACGTTTACGGAGTGTTGTTAAAAGGAAAGGCCATGTAACAGTGGAAAAAATGCCCCTAAAAATGTGCCAACTTTTTTGCAATGTGTTGCTGCCATTAAATTCTAAGTTAATGATTATTTGCAAAAAAATAAGTTTCTCAGTTCCAACATTAAATATCTTGTCTTTGCAGTCTATTCAATTGAATATAGGGTGAAAAGGATTTGCAAATCATTGTAATCCGTTTTTATTTGCGATTTACACAACGTGCCAACTTCACTGGTTTTGGGTTTTGTAATACCATTTAATATACATTCCATATACCTTTAATATTATTTGTATTCTTCTTTAGTATTTTGCTATAATAATCCCTATTGCATTTTCTCTTAATATTTAGTAGTTTGTTTTTGTATGTCTTGTGTTTTTTCTCTGCTGCTTTCTGTTTTTTTATGAATTGTCTATATAGAATATTTTTCTTTTTGCAAACATTTTGCATTCTTCTGGTCATCCATGGATTTTTTTAAATGTTTATTTATTTTCCTATAATGTATAATCAGACATTTTTTTTTATCATACCAAGATATGTATTTTTCAAAAATATTTCATAAGCTTTATCAACATAATCTTGCTCATAGAATTTCCCCCAACTGTGGGACATTTTTATGGGGCCTCAAGGAGTATGAATATGTCTCTGTTGTCCTGCAGGATATTGGGAAATCCTGCATGACAACATCTATCATTCAACTTTAAGGCGTTCATTTCCTGAAAATTCAAGTCGAATTCCAAATTGTATAATGTCTGGAACCTTTCACTTCAGAGCAGGAGTGTCAAAAGTGCTTCCTAATTACAGCCCGCAGCTCATTTTTTACCAGCCAGCGGCACATTTTTTTAAAATACTATTTTAAAAAGACGGAATTAAAGAGCAAACAGGTGTAAAGTAATGAGAAAATGTTGCAATATTGACTTTAATAACACAAAGTTACTTTGGTGGCAATTTTTTTTTTTACTTTATAAGTTTTTATTATTTTTTTGAACAGTTTTAATCAACGGATGGATCGGAAGTTGCTCTAGAGATTTAGGCGTTGAAAGTAAAAATAATATTGATCCAAGACCTATTTTGAAATATTTTATGAGCCTTTTGGATCCTGAGACCTTTAGTCAGATTTTTTTCTTTAACTGTCATTGTTCAAAAAATAATAATGCATCAAAAGTTATGTTGTTATGAATTATTTACATATTTAAGGCTCCAATTACTTCACATTCAAATATTGCACTTTGAAATATGTTTCCCGGGAAAAATTATTTTGCATATTTTGTGGTTTTGCCAGAAAAAACTGAGGTTTCTTTAGGAAAAAAAGGGCATAAAACCTTAAAAAAATAAAAACAATATGGCAACAGATAGATCTGAAGTTGTTCTATAGATATTCAAGTGTTGAAAGTGAAACAAAAAAAAAGATTTGCCTTATTTTTTTAACACTTGAATGACTGAGGCCCTTTTGGGTCGCCGGGACCTTTAACATTCACCAAAATGGAGGGAAGTCCGAGGACTGGCAATGCTTGAAAATTAATCACATTTTTATTTCGATTATAGCTTCTAAGGATTATGAAAATATATTTTTTTAAACAAATAATTGGGGACCTTATAACGATTAAACAAATGAAAAGCAAATGAGTGAAAAAAGAGCATGTTTGTCACCATGGTTGCTACTTTTTATTTGACACAGCGTGAGTAGTCACATTCAATAATCACCAAATTCAACAAAAAAGTAAGGTATGCGATTTTCACGTTCGCGTAACCGCAGACAGAGTCACATAATAGGCCAATAAAACAGAATCCGTTAAAAAAAGCTAAATAATATCAGGGAAATTGACCCAAATGTGAGTTAAATGTTGTCATTGTGAGGAGAAGAAACAATTGTTTGGGAAAATAATAGAATAGAATAGAAAGTAATTTATTGACCCATGGTGGAAATTTAGCACCACAGTTCGCTCACTAATGCTCATTTATCCTTGACACACTCAACCGCCCCGTTCTGAACTCAACAATGTCGAGACGGTCACTTGAAAAAGAGACTAAACCACGAAGCTAAAGCTCACAAGAACAACCATAAGCACGCATCCGCTTGTGTTGTTGTGAACGACATCATTGACGTACAAACAGTGGTCGCTACTTGAGAGGCTCTGTCTTTTTTTTTTTTTCTATACCAGCCTTAAGTGAGACGCCTCTTTGCTTGTCAAGGTGAGAACAACAACAACAACAACACAACACATTTCCCACCTTTACAATAATAGCGCCTTGCGTCGCATCCGGTTTGACTGAGCAAACAAAATAAAGGTTTCAAAAAAGGACCTTGCACAAACATTATGTACTTAAAGCACTTATTGATACATTTACATTTGAAATACTGATCAAAATTGTCCAAATATGTATTGCACAACTAAATGTGAGGATTTTTGCATTTAATGAACAAACATTTGATCCAATCAGATTTTACACAAAAAGCACACAATGGTGGTAAAATAAGTGGAAAAGTTAAAAACAGAATAAAAAAATAATTAAAACGTGAAAAACTGAATTTTATATTTTTTTTAATTGGTATTGTTATTCAAGTTTATTGTTATTGCTATTATTTTTTTAAACTCTATTTAAAGTTGCATTTTGGTGGCACAATAAATACTCGTGTTTTCAAATGATTCAATAATCGTGTAATTCATCATGAATACAATATCAACCAAAAATATTTGTGCTTATTATTTTTGGCATTATCATCCAATCCTAACTACATGCTTAAAGGGGAACATTATCACAATTTCAGAAGGGTTAAAACCATTAAAAATCAGTTCCCAGTGGCTTATTTTATTTTTCAAAGTTTTTTTCAAAATTTTACCCAGCACGCAATATCCCTATAAAAAGCTTTAAAGTGCCTGATTTTAACCATCGTTATATACACCCGTCCATTTTCCTGTGACGTCACACAGTGATGCCAATCCAAACAAACATGGCGGATAGAACAGCAAGGAATAGCGACATTAGCTCGGATTCAGACTCGGATTTCAGCGGCTTAAGCGATTCAACAGATTACGCATGTATTGAAACGGATGGTTGTAGTGTGGAGGCAGGTAGCGAAAACGAAATTGAAGAAGAAACTGAAGCTATTGAGCCATATCGGTTTGAACCGTATGCAAGCGAAACCGACGAAAACGACACGACAGCCAGCGACACGGGAGAAAGCGAGGACGAATTCGGCGGTCGCCTTCTAACCAACGATTGGTATGTGTTTGTTTGGCATTAAAGGAAACTAACAACTATAAACTAGGTTTACAGCATATGAAATACATTTGGCAACAACATGCACTTTGAGAGTGCAGACAGCCCATTTCAGGCGCGCTAAGAACATATATTTTTCCACGATTTCAGCACTCAGGTTAACCATACCTAAATAGACACAAAATACTGCATTACACAAGACTACCCGAATGTACTCGAATGATTGAAAAAAATAAATGTTTTTAAGCTAAATTATTGGTAAACACAGTTTATGTATAATAATTTACGTAAAACCGCGAGTAATGAATAAAGTTTTCATCAATTAATATATTCTGTAGACATACCCTCATCTGCTCTCTTTTCCTGAAAGCTGATCTGTCCAGTTTTGGAGTTGATGTCAGCATCTGCTTTGAGTGTCGCAGGATATCCACACATTCTTGCCATCTCTGTCGTAGCATAGCTTTCGTCGGTAAAGTGTGCGGAACAAACGACTGACCATTTCGTCGGCTTTCCCCACAGCCTCGTATTTTGAACAAATTTCATCAAATTTCTTGCCACTTTCGCATCTTTTGGCCACTGGTGCAACTTGAATCCGTCCCTGTTCGTGTTGTTACACCCTCCGACAACACACCGACGAAAGTGAGGAAATGGCGGATTGCTTCCCGATGTGACGTCACAACGTGACGTCATCGCTCCAAGAGCGAATAATAGAAAGGCGTTTAATTCGCCAAAATTCACCAATTTAGAGTTCGGAAATCGGTTAAAAAAATATATGGTCTTTTTTCTGCAACATCAAGGTATATATTGACGCTTACATAGGTCTGGTGATAATGTTCCCCTTTAAATCTTTTCAGTGTGCGGCCCTCAGTGGAACACGTTTGGACACCCCTGCACATTCAAAGACCCTGCACACTCACCATGGCCTGAGCGAGGGTCTTCTGCACCAGGTTAACGCAACGCTGGTACACGGGCTCGCAGTAGGGCAGGAAGCCACTCTGCAGGGCCGTCGCTACGGAGGACAAACACTGAAGGCAGAAAAACAGCCAGGTGGACTCTCATGAACCCGCTGACCACATGTGTAAGTCATTTTTTTCCCCTGCTTACTTCTAATAAAGGGAAGAGGTCTTTGTCTTCATCTTTCAGCTGGTTCCATTTCTGGATGAGCGGAGGCATCAACATCTGGATGTATTCCTGCGAGAAACATTTCATTGGCACAAACTCAAGTCGAGCATTACGACACGACAAGTAGACGCCAAAAAGGGGTGGTACCTACCGGTTTATTTAGATGGTGTCCCACTGAGTCTGCGAGAGTCCCGATGGCGTCGTACAGTATCAGGAGGTTTTTGTGTTGGTATTTGTTGAAAGCGAACACCAGCGTGTCCAGGATGAACGCCAGGTAGGGCACAAGCTCAGTACAAGCCTCCTCCTCCAAGGTGGCAAAGGCACTGTCATGGGGATAAAGGACCTCGACATCAAAGGGGAACATTATCACCAGACCTATGTAAGCGTCAATATATACCTTGATGTCGCAGAAAAAAGGCCGTATATTTTTTTTAACCGATTTCCGAACTCTAAATGGGTGAATTTTGGCGAATTAAACGCCTTTCTAATATTCGCTCTCGGAGCGATGACGTCACATCAGGAAGCAATCCGCCATTTTCTCAAACACCGGGTCAAAACAGCTCTGTTATTTTTCGTTTTTTCGACTGTTTTCCGTACCTTGGAGACATCATGCCTCGTCGGTGTGTTGTCGGAGGGTGTAACAACACGAACAGGGACGGATTCAAGTTGCACCAGTGGCCCAAAGATGCGAAAGTGGCAAGAAATTGGACGTTTGTTCCGCACACTTTACCGACGAAAGCTATGCTACGACAGAGATGGCAAGAATGTGTGGATATCCTGCGACACTCAAAGCAGATGCATTTCCAATGATAAAGTCAAAGAAATCTGCCGCCAGACCCCCATTGAATCTGCCGGAGTGTGTGAGCAATTCAGGGACAAAGGACCTCGGTAGCACGGCAAGCAATGGCGGCAGTTTGTTCCCGCAGACGAGCGAGCTATCGATCCTAGCTTCCCTGGCCTGCTGACATCAACTCCAAAACTGGACAGATCAGCTTTCAGGAAAAGAGCGCGGATGAGGGTATGTCTACAGAATATATTAATTGATGAAAATTGGGCTGTCTGCACTCTCAAAGTGCATGTTGTTGCCAAATGTATTTCATATGCTGTAAACCTAGTTCATAGTTGTTAGTTTCCTTTAATGCCAAACAAACACATACCAATCATTGGTTAGAAGGCGATCGCCGAATTCGTCCTCGCTTTCTCTCGTGTCGCTGGCTGTCGTGTCGTTTTCGTCGGTTTCGCTTGCATACGGTTCAAACCGATATGGCTCAATAGCTTCAGTTTCTTCTTCAATTTCATTTTCGCTACCTGCCTCCACACTACAACCATCCGTTTCAATACATGCGTAATCTGTTGAATCGCTTAAGCCGCTGAAATCCGAGTCTGAATCCGAGCTAATGTCGCTATAGCTTGCAGTTCTTTCCGCCATGTTTGTTTGTGTTGGCTTCACTATGTGACGTCACAGGAAAATGGACGGGTGTATATAACGATGGTTAAAATCAGGCACTTTGAAGCTTTTTTTTTAGGGATATTGCGTGATGGGTAAAATTTTGAAAAAAACTTTTAAGTTTTAACAATTCTGAAATTGTGATAATGTTCCCCTTTAAGGAGATGGGGTGGGGGTGGAAATATCTACATTTATCAGATTGTGTCTCACCTGCAAGCGGCTTCTTGCACACGCTTGTTGCTGTCCAGGATGCGCTTGAGAAGCTCGGTCATGAGCGGCTTCAGGTAGACGTCGGGTGGCTGGCTGACGACCCAGTGGGCGTAGCGGCTCAGCGTCCAGCAGGTGATGGAGCGCACCAGGGCTTTCTTGTCTGACAGACACTGGACGAGGTGGGGAATCAGCTCGGGCAGGTACGGGATCATTCCCTGCATGCACCCTGGACACAAAGTGGACAGGCACGATTTGAAGTTCATTATTGTAGCTTCATTTGTTTGTCCATCCATCCATCCATTTTATACCGCTTGTCCCTTTTGGGATTGCGGAGGGGTCGCTGGAGCCTATCTCAGCTGCATTCGGGTGGTAGGTACACCCTGGACAAGTCGCCACCTCATCGCAGGGCCAACACAGATAGACAACATTCACACTCACATTCACACACTTTAGTGTTGCCAATCAACTTATCCCCAGGTGCATGTCTTTGGAGGTGGAAGAAAGCCGGAGTACCCGGAGGGAACCCACGCAGTCATGGGGAGAACATGCAAACTCCACACAGAAAGATCCTGGTAAAATGCGGGTAAATCTCTCCGTTCCGCTATAAGCACTTAATGCCAAAAAACGTGTTCTGTGGATTGAACTCAGGACTACTCAGGACCTTCGTATTGTGAGGCAGATGCACTAACCTCTCTTTCACCGTGCTGCCCATTCATTTGTTTGTGTGCAGAATAAATCACCAACACTTTGGTGGCAGATCCAGGATATTTGTATCTATCATCCACACATCGCATGGCGTGACAGTAGTCAACCACTTGTTTACAGCAGAAAATGGACCACCCTTTGACGAAAAAATAGGAAAACATTTTTGATTTATTTTTTTTTTTATATATATATAAACATTAAGTGCCTCACAAACCCAAAAATAAAAGTTTGAAAACCAAGACTACATTTCCTGCAATTGAGTGCATTTGTACACTATATTTTACCTTTGAGATTTATTCTCATCTACTAGCCTCTTTTTGTCACTTACATGTCCCATGTAATGTACCACAGAAATGTTTGTATTTTTTAGTGGATACTTTACTCACATTATTATCATTAAAAATGTAATGTAAAATTCCATAACATGCATGCAAGAAACTCAGAAAAATGTTTCGCATTTGGCAACTCTAACCTCTAACCCAGTGGTTCTTAACCTGGGTTCGATCGAACCCTAAGGGTTCGGTGAGTCGGGCTCAGGGGTTCGGCGGAGGTCAAGACACACCCGACTCATCGTGTAAATAAAAACTTCTCCCTATCGACGTATTAAGGATACGGCAACAGCAGAAGTCAGACTGATTTGCAGGTGTGTAATTTGTTGTGAATTTATGCACTGTGTTGGTTTTGTTCTTTGAACAAGGTGATGTTCATGCACGGTTCATTTTGTGCACCAGTATAAAAACATGGTAACACTTTAGTATGAGGAACATATTCACCATTAATTAGTTGCTTATTAACATGCAAATTAGTAAAATATTGGCTCTTAACTAGTCATTATTAAGTACTTATTAATGCTTTATTCGGCATGGCCTCATTATAACCCTGACCCTGGCCCTAACCCTCTAACCCTAACCAAATAACTCTAAATTAAGTCTTTGTTACTTAGAATATGTTCCCCTAGTGTCCAAAAAACTCTAAATTAAGTCTTTGTTATGCTCCCCATACTAAAGTGTTACCAAAAACATTTGTCTTGAATTTGAAAAAAAAAAAACATTTTATTTTTCACTAAAGAAGGGTTCGGTGAATGCGCATATGAAACTGGTGGGGTTCGGTACCTCCAACAAGGTTAAGAACCACTGCTCTAGCCACACCCCCGCTGGTAATAATATACCTCTGTTTACAATGCTTCAAGTCAAAAACATGCCTTCTTGCTGGGTACTAATAAATGCTCTAGAACAGGGGTGTCAAACTCATTTTAGCTCAGGGGCCGCATGGAGGAAAATCTGTGCACACGCGGGCCGGACTATTAAAATCGTGACATTAAAACTAAAATATAAAGACAACTTCAGATTGTTTTCTTGGCATACTTTGGCCAAAAATAGAACAAACACATTCTGAAAATATTACAATAAAAATATAGAAAAAAATACAGCCAGCGGTAAAGTTTAGATCCATGAAGGAAAGAAGAAAGTGAATGAATGTTTATAGCTGAATACATTTACATATGCATAAAAATGTGTTTTATTTATTTATTTATTTTTAATTAATTAAGTAACGTTTATGACAACCTTTTTCCAAAACACAATATAGAATGTGGGATATAACAGGATAATGCATACGTTTATAATTTTTTTGAAAACGGTTACAAAAAAGTGGGACCCCAACAATTTACTGTGGGATCCCATTTTTATGACTTGATGGGGTCCCTGGACCAACACTGATGGAGTATTGGTGCGTGCAAAACAGCAGCAGGCGGCTGTGGCCTGTGGGCCGGTTCTAATACTAATCAAATATCATCCTGGGGGTCATAGATAATAAATAATTTACTTTGACACCCCTGCTCTTGAATTACAACTGGTTCAGAACTAACAGTGTTCGGATTGTAATCATCCAAATATGATTAGCGGCAAACTAGACAGCCGTCAACGTTGTGGCTCGGAGAGCGAACTGAGGCGACAACAAGTAAGCTAGTGTTGCGTTTGGACCAGTTGTTCCTCTCAGGGAATTCAAGTTGCTGGCCACTCCCAAGCTCTTTTATGACACTTAAAGCTGAGTAGAAGAACCACCAGAGACAGAATAGGTATTTTGTAATTTTATCTCCAAAGCCTTGGAAATAGAATGAGACCAGTCCAGCATAGAACATTCAATCGCGCAGCTAAGATGGTCTGATCTAAAATATGGAAACCTTCTCTTCTATAAAGTGTCTCTCCCTCCCACCCTCGTTGTCTTGTCTCTCTTTCCAGCCCAAACACATGCCCATTGTCCTCCTCAGCTGGACACAGGAACAGATAAGGAAAAGGAGTATCTGTCCTCCTTACATTCCTAAAGTGAAGGTTAGCACACAGTACTTGCAGACAATTAAAAGATAACAAATAAAGAACACTAGCTGTTTTGTACTATGACTATGGTTTAAAAGAAGTAACACACAAATATGGATATATCTAATTATCTGCCTCCGTCACTGTTACGTTCCACGTAGTGGTGGTTTGTTTGTTTTGTGTTTCTCCTTCTATTTATTTGTACAGGTCACACTCATTAACTGCCTCTGCTGCCAATCAACCGGTTCCTAATCCCAGCTGCTCCTCGTTTCACCTGTTAATCAGCCAGCCAATCCCGGACCACCATTCATCCTCCCAGCCTGTTTAAAATCACCTGCTCACCACTGGATCAAGGTGGATTCTTTTTCTGACATGCTGTGTGGAACTTTGAGAGACGTTACTTTGTCTTTGGCGCTATCTTGTTTGGTAATCATTTTTGTTAAGCTTTTTGCTACACTTGTGCCACCTGTTGTTTTTTTTTGTCTTCATTTTTCTTGACCTTTGAACTTTTGTAAGTATCTGTAGCCTAGTCTTGGGAAAGGTTAGACAGAGGCCTCTATACACGAAAACACGTAGGATTTGTTTGTGTATAGAGACACCAGGCTTAGTGGTGGCTGTCACCCTTGTATGTTTTGGACCCCCTCTTTGGCTAGAGTAGATAGGTAGGTTTTTTTGGTTTGTGCTAATTAAATAGCTTCAGTTAGTCAGCTTACCTTTTCTTTTCTAGAGGTGTATTTTGGTATGTTTTGTTCATTTCTTTGACAGCACCTGTATTCCCAAGCTAGGCTAGTGTTGTGTCTTGTTGTAACCCCCCCATTGGTTACTTTTCAATAACACTAGTTTTTGTTTTCAATTCTTGGCTTCGGTGTCTTTTTTACAACTCATTTGGTTTATACACTTTTATGTTGCGTTCCCCTATAGTCCCTAGACGCTGAGCCATCAGGGAACGTAACATAAATTGGGGGCTTGTCCTGGAATTTAATTTCTTTGAATGTGAATTGTCTATAGTTGTTTGGTGTACTTGTGTGTGCGGTAGACCAAAATGGCACGTGTATTTGACTTAGATGAGTTTATTTGTAAACCATCAGAAAAAGTATTTGATAGCTGCCTTAAGGCAGATTTAATTTTGATTGCGGCACACTATGACATAGACATTAGTAATGTCTCTCTGAAAAGGGACATAAAGTCTAAGGTGTGGGACCAGCTAGTCACGCTTGGTGTGTTTTTTCTGTCTTCAGGTGCTCCCAACTCTGATGCAACAGTGGGTGCTTCTGTCTGTAGTCCTCCTGTTTTAGATGACGAGGCCGTAGACAGAGTACCACTTACCCTCCCTAAATTACAAGGATTTTCACAAGTCAGTTCCCGGACTAGTGGTTCGGTAGAGGCGGCTCGGCTGAAGGTCCGGTTGGTTCGTCTCGAACATGAGGCAAATGACAGACGAGAGGCACGGGCGTTTGAACATCAGCTAACAATTGCTAAAATTGAGGCTGACACTAAGATAAGGCTGAGAAAGCTGGAGCTGGAAATGGCTGCTGTGCAGTCTACCGCTCAGAGTAATCCCACACCTACAGGTAAAAGCCAGTAAATTAGAATATTTTGAAAAACTTGATTTATTTCAGTAATTGCATTCAAAAGGTGTAACTTGTACATTATATTTATTCATTGCACACAGACTGATGCATTCAAATGTTTATTTCATTTAATTTTGATGATTTGAAGTGGCAACAAATGAAAATCCAAAATTCCGTGTGTCACAAAATTAGAATATTACTTAAGGCTAATACAAAAAAGGGATTTTTAGAAATGTTGGCCAACTGAAAAGTATGAAAATGAAAAATATGAGCATGTACAATACTCAATACTTGGTTGGAGCTCCTTTTGCCTCAATTACTGCGTTAATGCGGCGTGGCATGGAGTCGATGAGTTTCTGGCACTGCTCAGGTGTTATGAGAGCCCAGGTTGCTCTGATAGTGGCCTTCAACTCTTCTGCGTTTTTGGGTCTGGCATTCTGCATCTTCCTTTTCACAATACCCCACAGATTTTCTATGGGGCTAAGGTCAGGGGAGTTGGCGGGCCAATTTAGAACAGAAATACCATGGTCCGTAAACCAGGCACGGGTAGATTTTGCGCTGTGTGCAGGCGCCAAGTCCTGTTGGAACTTGAAATCTCCATCTCCATAGAGCAGGTCAGCAGCAGGAAGCATGAAGTGCTCTAAAACTTGCTGGTAGACGGCTGCGTTGACCCTGGATCTCAGGAAACAGAGTGGACCGACACCAGCAGATGACATGGCACCCCAAACCATCACCCAACCATGCAAATTTTGCATTTCCTTTGGAAATCGAGGTCCCAGAGTCTGGAGGAAGACAGGAGAGGCACAGGATCCACGTTGCCTGAAGTCTAGTGTAAAGTTTCCACCATCAGTGATGGTTTGGGGTGCCATGTCATCTGCTGGTGTCGGTCCACTCTGTTTCCTGAGATCCAGGGTCAACGCAGCCGTCTACCAGCAAGTTTTAGAGCACTTCATGCTTCCTGCTGCTGACCTGCTCTATGGAGATGGAGATTTCAAGTTCCAACAGGACTTGGCGCCTGCACACAGCGCAAAATCTACCCGTGCCTGGTTTACGGACCATGGTATTTCTGTTCTAAATTGGCCCGCCAACTCCCCTGACCTTAGCCCCATAGAAAATCTGTGGGGTATTGTGAAAAGGAAGATGCAGAATGCCAGACCCAAAAACGCAGAAGAGTTGAAGGCCACTATCAGAGCAACCTGGGCTCTCATAACACCTGAGCAGTGCCAGAAACTCATCGACTCCATGCCACGCCGCATTAACGCAGTAATTGAGGCAAAAGGAGCTCCAACCAAGTATTGAGTATTGTACATGCTCATATTTTTCATTTTCATACTTTTCAGTTGGCCAACATTTCTAAAAATCCCTTTTTTGTATTAGCCTTAAGTAATATTCTAATTTTGTGACACACGGAATTTTGGATTTTCATTTGTTGCCACTTCAATTCATCAAAATTAAATGAAATAAACATTTGAATGCATCAGTCTGTGTGCAATGAATAAATACAATGTACAAGTTACACCTTTTGAATGCAATTACTGAAATAAATCAAGTTTTTCAAAATATTCTAATTTACTGGCTTTTACCTGTATATTAGATACATATGATATCAGGAGACAAGTGTGTATTCCAGAATTCAGGGAAACCGAGGTGGATGCATACTTTCAGACATTTGAACGGCTTGCTACGGCTCTACGCTGGCCTAAGGATATTTGGGCAACTTTACTGCAGAGTAAAGTGACCGGTAAGGCTCAGGAGGCAATAGCGGCCTTGTCTTTGGATCAAAGTATTGACTATGAGGTGGTTAAGGCTTCAATCCTACGAGCTTATGAGTTGGTGCCTGAAGCTTATCGACAGAAGTTCAGGGACTATCGGAAAAAACAAGAACAAACATTTGTGGACTTTGCCAGAGAGTTGAGCGTTCGTTTTGACAGGTGGTGCAAAGCGAGCAAAGTCACTGATTTTAACTCTCTTCGAGAACTTGTCCTATTGGAGGCTTTTATAAAGTGTGCTCCAGAACGATGTGTGGTGTACCTAAATGAACAAAAGGTTACCACAGTGAGAGATGCATCAGTTTTGGCTGATGAGTATGTTCTGACACATAAAACTGTGTTTGTGCCATCTTCTGAGATGCCTCCTGTCGCTCCATCCTTCTCCACATTACAAGCCAAGGCTCGTGTTAAAGAAGAACGAGAGTGCTTTTATTGTCATAGAAAAGGTCACTTGGTAGCCAACTGTCATGCTGCAGGGGCCAAACGGAAAGATAAGCAGACCATCTCCCAGCTGGAAAACAGGCTAAAAGCCGAGCAGGAAGGTCGCATCCTGGCTGAAAAACATCTGGCTGACGAGAGGAAGAGGAAGAAGATGGAGGAACCCACGGCTGCCAGGGCGGTGGCTTTAGCTGCAGCTACAGGAGTGGAGTCCAACGATTCGCCGCGTGGTCGAATTAGAGAGCTGGAGACTGAGTGCAAGAAGCTCAGCATGGACATAAGACTCAAGGAAGAGAAGATTCAGAATCTGGAGGGCAAGTGTCAGGAGTTGCCCAAGTACAAGAAGAACGAGAAAGACACAGAGGTGCTGATGTCGGCGCTGTCCGCCATGAAGGAGAAGACTCTGCACCTGGAGAACAGCCTGAATGCAGAGACCAGGATCAAGCTGGATCTGTTCTCTGCACTGGGAGACGCCAAGAGGCAGCTGGAAATAGCGCAAGGCCAGATCCACCAGAGGGACCAAGAGATGGCAGAGCTCAAGCGAAAGGTTTTTGACAGCTGTAAAGCTTTGCTCTGCGGTGCTCCAGTTTTGGCTGCTACCAACTTTGTCCAGCCTTTGAAAATAGGGGTTGGTCGGGTGTAGGTGAATTAATTGTGTGTGTATATATGGACATATATATTTTCAATGTAAACCAGATATAGCGACTTGTTTGAATGAACAATTATGTTCATTCTTGTTGGTGGGCGTGTTACGTTCCACGTAGTGGTGGTTTGTTTGTTTTGTGTTTCTTCTTCTATTTATTTGTACAGGTCACACTCATTAACTGCCTCTGCTGCCAATCAACCGGTTCCTAATCCCAGCTGCTCCTCGTTTCACCTGTTAATCAGCCAGCCAATCCCGGACCACCATTCATCCTCCCAGCCTGTTTAAAATCACCTGCTCACCACTGGATCAAGGTGGATTCTTTTTCTGACATGCTGTGTGGAACTTTGAGAGATGTGACTTTGTCTTTGGCGCTATCTTGTTTGGTAATCATTTTTGTTAAGCTTTTTGCTACACTTGTGCCACCTGTTGTTTTTTTTTGTCTTCATTTTTCTTGACCTTTAAACTTTTGTAAGTATCTGTAGCCTAGTCTTGGGAAAGGTTAGACAGAGGCCTCTATACACGAAAACACGTAGGATTTGTTTGTGTATAGAGACACCAGGCTTAGTGGTGGCTGTCACCCTTGTATGTTTTGGACCCCCTCTTTGGCTAGAGTAGATAGGTAGGTTTTTTTGGTTTGTGCTAATTAAATAGCTTCAGTTAGTCAGCTTACCTTTTCTTTTCTAGAGGTGTATTTTGGTATGTTTTGTTCATTTCTTTGACAGCACCTGTATTCCCAAGCTAGGCTAGTGTTGTGTCTTGTTGTAACCCCCCCATTGGTTACTTTTCAATAACACTAATTTTTGTTTTCAATTCTTGGCTTCGGTGTCTTTTTTACAACTCATTTGGTTTATACACTTTTATGTTGCGTTCCCCTATAGTCCCTAGATGCTGAGCCATCAGGGAACGTAACAGTCACTAGCTAGATGGTTAGCTCACGAGCAAGCTTGTTTCGGTGCTCCTGTTCATCTACCCGTCCTGCTGCGTTTAGGCAAGAGGAACAGCAAGCACACTTTTATTGGATTCAATTTTTTTTTTTTTTAATATATATTTCATTAAAAAAATAATAAAAAGTGATTGTGGAGAGAGGGGCGTGGCCTGCGGGCATGCAGTGAAGCGGGGTGTGCCAGGACCAGCCTCGAAGTCAGCGACAGGTGCGTAGATGGCCCACCTGGGCCTTGTTATCTAATCACCTGTCGCTCTGTATAAGCAGCGGCCAGGAGGAGAGACAGTGTTGGAGCTGACGTGAGAGCGAGAGCAAGGCTGACAGACTATAAAACAGCTGCTGGAAAGCAACCTGCGGAAAGACTGACAAAATAAAACTGCTTTGTAACTCTGAACCGGGCTCTCATGTCGGTACGTGGTGGTCCGAAGAACCCCCTGGAGGGCAACCTCCATAGTGATATTTTGACGCAAAAATGAATGTTTAAAAACTTGGATTTACGTGTTTTCGCAGACATTTCATATGGGGTCAGGGTCAATAAAGCCAACTTTTTGATAACAATTCACAACAAGTTGCAAGTGCTTCCACAGGGAAGACTGAACAGGAGTGGTTCCAGCGTGGATCCCTGTGGGATGCCACAGTGCATTCATTATCGATTTGTAAAAACCTGTACCTTCAGCAATGGCGCCCAACACGAGGATCCCGGACTCTTTCACCACCCACTCGGGATGGAAGAGCAGCTCCTTCAGGAGTGGCAGAAGGTGCAGCAACAGGTCGTCCCTGAACACGTTGGCCAGCAGGTCCAGCGCCGCCGCTGAGCATTTACCTGACAACACAATAAATATAAATAGCAGGGTTTCCCCTAAACTGCCAAGATACCTGTGGTGGTGGCGGCCTGGTCACAATGACATCATCGAGTAATTTGCTATGATGATATAATTTTCTTAAAAAAGGCTCAAAAAACGTATACATACATTTAAAACAAATCTGTTATAAATTAGTATTAACATATATATTTTTATCGTTTTGCCATATTTTCAATTGTTGCTGCTTTTTGTACAAGGTACTTTTTTGAGATATTTTCAAGTGTTTACAGACTTTTAATTACTTTTTTTCAATTAAAAACGACCAACAAATAATCTAGCATCTTCTTCTGGTGTTATTATATAATGTACTCGCGTTTAGAGACTCTACTTCTGGTCCTCGATGTCCCTGACGAAAGAGGCTAGCTGCGGAGAGTATGACGTCACACTTGCTTGGCGCTTTCTCTTCTTAAAAGCCGCCACTGTCCTCTTAATATTTGCACATTTTGTCGATAGCTGTCCACGGATATATCTGCAATATATATAAAACTCACGTCCACATCACAGACATGCTGACAACACTCCAGAAAATGGCGTGTATTTTTGTTTACATCCAGTTTCAGTACCACAGTTTTCGGTAGAGATGTCCGATAATATCGGACTGCCGAAATTATCGGCCGATAAATGCTTTAAAATGTAATATCGGAAATTATCGGTATCTATTTCAAAATGATCGGTATCAGTTTCAAAAAGTAAAATGTATGACTTTTTAAAACGCCGCTGTGTAGACGGACGTAGGGAGAACTACAGAGCGGCACTGCCTTTGCGTGCCGGCCCAATCACATAATATCTACGGCTTTTCACACACACAAGTGAATGCCACGCATACTTGGTCAACAGCCATACAGGTCACACTGACGGTGGCCGTACAAACAACTTTAACACTGTTACAAATATGCTCCACACTGTGAACCCACACCAAACAAGAATGACAAACACATTTCGGGAGAACATCCGCACCGTAACACAACATAAACACAACAAAACAAATACCCAGAACCCCTTGCAGCACTAACTCTTCCGGGATGCTACAATATGCTTTTAGAACAGAACTTGGCATTGATCCACCCCATCGTGAGAGCATTTGATGGTGGGTTAAACAGTTTAAAATATGTTTTCTCAACAAGGTGGAGCACCACCCCATTGGCATCTCAAGTTCGAACTTATCTGATGGAAAGCGTTCCTCAGCGGTGGATTGATAGAAGAAGTGCTAAAGACCTCCTCTCTGCGCTTGGCCTGCCAGATCCCTGGACCCAAATGTGTGTGACTTTTTTTTTGATCGCAACATCCTGCGGCGCATTTGAGAGGACTTCTCATTTCGTCTTGATGTTCTCCGTGCTGCAGGTGGTGGCCATATTGAGCACTTGTAAAGCATGAAATAAATACTCAAAGTTGTGTACAACACAAGTGTTCAAGCTCGGTTTTCTATTTTTCATTTTTGAAATATCGAGTGATCATTTTGGCATATTCTTTTTGAATCACCCTGTATATCAATTTATACTGTAACGACCAATGAAAGCGTGGACTCAAGAGACGAAAGTGTTTGCATGGGAGGTAAAACCTGTTGGAATTGTGCCGTTTGTTGTCATAAGATTGGTAATAAAAAATATAAACAGCGTCAGACTTCGGGTGATTTTGTCGGGGGGGTACAATTTATTATAATACTGTATTTTTAGGTCTATAAGGCGCACTTAAAATTCTTTCATTTCCTCAAAAATCGCCTTATAACCCGGAGTGCTTAATGTACGGACAATTCTGGTTGTGCTTACCGACCTCGAAGCTATTTTATTCGGTACATGGTGTAATGATATGTGTGACTAGTAGATGGTAGTCACACATAAGAGATACATGTAGACTGCAATATGACGCCAGTAAACAACACCAAAACTTTAAAGGTTCCATTGAAAATAAAGAACATTACACACGGCACTCAAAAATCTTTAAAATTGTTTTAGTATGACTTTGAAGCCGCACCGCTTGATGGATTGTCGGCCCATTACGGCTACCATAGTGTGTATAAGGACCGCAAAATGACACCCACTAGCAGACATATTATCTGCCGTTTTGTTTCACAATATTATGCAAAACCAACTTTTTTTTATCTTCTGGTACCTGCTGATGTTTATTTGAGATCTGTATAAGTCCTGAAAATGTGCGCAAGTCTGCCACTGTAGTCCGTGCCTATTCCGTAGTTGCTAAGCTTCTTCTTTTTCACTATCTTCTTGTTATGATACATTCACACTCTGCTGTTGCCATTTCTAATATAAAGTAGCGAAAATTATAACTTATATCTCATCTCGCTATGGAAGCGCTAAAAAACACCAGTGTAGTGAGTTTACATAATTCTCCCATGGAACTTTAGTTATTAGAGCAGGGGTCACCAACCTTTTTGAAACCAAGAGCTACTTCTTGGGTACTGATTAATGCGTAGAGCTACCAGTTTGATAAATACTTAAATAAATTGCCAGAAATAGCCAATTTGCTCAATTTACCTTTAACTCTATGTTATTATTTATAATTAATGATATTTATCTTTGTGGAAACACTGATCATCTTAATGATTTCTCACAATAAATATACATAGAAACAGATAAATATCAATATGCAACACTTTATTTTTATAATTTCTCTAAGTGCACATTTTTCAAATTGAACATTTTCAAATGATCACTTCTAAGACAGTCTTGTGAAATCACAATATCCCATTTTAACTAGCTAGCCACTAACATTTTTTAACAAATCATGAATTACTTTGTACAAATAATAACTCGTGTAAAATACAAAAGTCAACTCTCAAATTTTTAAATAAATCATGTCACACTTTGAATTGGACACCAAATCTGTTATCTGTTTCTTTGTCAGTTAGTGAAGACCAAGTCTTTAAAATATTTTCTTGGATTTTCAAATTCTATTTGAGTTTTGTCCCTCTTAGAATTAAAAATGTCGAGCAAAGCGAGACCAGCTTGCTAGTAAATAAATAAAATTTAAAGAATAGAGGCAGCTCACTGGTAAGTGCTGCTATTTGAGCTATTTTTAGAACAGGCCAGTGGGCTACTCATCTGGTCCTTACGGGCGACCTGGTGCCCGCGGGCACCGCATTGGTGACCCCTGTATTAGAGAGTTCCGGTAAAACTGTTTTTCACGGGACACCTTTCCGGCGTTGTTGCACTAGTGAGCCACGGATGAGATGCTGCTCCGTTGTTGATTTAAGTAAAGTCTGAATGTCATTAAAACAGTTAGCTCAATCTTTTGACACTTTTTCGACTCCCGTCCTTGCACGCTACAACAAAGATGACGGGGAGAAAACGCTGCCGAAGGTGAGCCACGTAAATAAAACCGCCCACAAAACGGCACATTCTGAAACGTCTTGTAGATGATCTGTAAAGCATAATCTATGCAACATTTTGATCAAGGAACCACCATCATACCTGCCAACTTTTGAAATCAGAAAAACCTAGTAGCCAGGGTCCAGGGGCCACAGGCCCCGGTAGGTCCAGGACAAAGTCCTGGTGGGGGGTTCAGGGGGGCTTCGCCCCCTGACGCAAAATGATTGATTGCATTCAGACAGGTTAAAATGTTGCTAAAACCATCACTTTTCTATCAGTCACAGTGACTTTTCAAAACAAAAATATTACAGCAAAAATCATATGGGTTGATTGACATGTTTATTCTGTAAGCTAACTTCAATAGTTTGAAATTATTTTGACAGTTAATGCCAGTTATCCTGTCAACCTTTCACAATACTTCAATTTGTTAATTGAAAGTATAAACAGTATAAACACTTTTTACAGTAAACAAATGGTAAAACAGTACTAAACAATTCCATTAAAAAAAATTTGGTGTCATTATTAACTTTCTGTCCAAGCTTGTATAATCTACTGCCTTGTTCAATTGTAAAAAGTATTCTGTGCCTAAAATTCACATTTCTATCACAATTATTATACTGTAAACATGGTAAGTTAACTTCATTAAAATTAATAGTCCTGTCAATAGCATGGAATTACAATTCAAATGTAGTTTTTTTGTAAGCCTTTCAAAAGAATTCAAAATATGAAAAATTAATGAAAATTAATTTAAGCCATCAGACACTTGAAAAGTGGCACATCACATCTCTAATGTAATCATTTTAACTTTTCAACAGAAATAGCACTGCAAAAATATTAAGAACATACTTCTGTATTTTGGTAGTTATGCTGTCAACATTTAACAAGATTTCTTCAACTTGGACTTGAAAGCATAAATAGTATAAACACTTTTAACAGTATAACAGTACTAAACAATTCCAATAGATAACATTGGTGTCATTACCTTTTTGTGGCTAAAATCCAAATTTAGCAACGGCATTAGACTTGTGTTTTTTTGCCCCAACGTGGTCTTTTACATCGCTAATTCCTCCGTGTCCGATCGAAAAATCTTGTCTGCACAAGGTGCAATTCGCGTAGTTTTCACCCTTTTTGGAACGGATAATTATTCCCGGATAGGCTTTTGAATATTCTTCACGGAATGACTGCAGTTTTCTTTTCGGTTTAAGACTCGTTTGCGATTTTTCTCCGGCTGATTCCATGATCGTTCGCTCGTTTGGAAACAATGGGCAACAGGTGCCTCGTGCTTGGCAGCGGTGCTATAAATAGCCTCGCGCAAGGCATTCGGAATGGCTCGATAGGAAGTTACGGGAAGCAGTGTCGATTGTGATTGTTGTTACGCGATTTCGTGAATAAAACTTAAAAAAAAAAAAAAAAAATGTAATTAATGAAAAACCGTATTTTTTATCACTGCAACCGTAACCCGGAATAGGTTGATGAAAACCGTACTAATTACGGGAAAACCGGAGTAGTTGGCAGGTATGCACCATTACATGTTATGTAGACCACAAGGAAAAGTTTTAAATTCAGAAAAAAATCATAATATGACCCCTTTGATGCGCCTTATAATCCGGTGCACCTTTTGTATGAAAAAAGACCTGAATAGACCCACTCATCGGCAGTGCGCCTTATAATCTGGTGCGCCCTATGGCATACTTGCCAACCTTGAGACCTCCGATTTCGGGAGGTGGGGGGTGGGGGGCGGGGGGCGTGTGGTTAAGATATATATATATATATATATATATATGTATATATATATATATATAAGAAATACTTGACTTTCAGTGAATTCTAGCTATATATATTTTTTATTTTTCTTTATTTTATATATATATATATATATATATATATATATATATATATATATATATATATATATATATATATATATATATATATATATATATATATAAATAAATAAAAGAAATACTTGAAGTTCAGTGTTCATTTATTTACACATATACACACACATAACACTCATCTACTCATTGTTGAGTTAAGGGTTGAATATTCCATCCTTGTTCTATTCTCTGTCACTATTTCAGAACACACACATTATACAAATATACATTATAAAATCAATAAGAAAACGGGAGCTCTAATTTGGGAGTCTGAATTAGGATCAGAAGTTCCTATATAAACATTGCGCACTCACGTCGCCTTTTTGTATTGATTACTGCAGCTGTGCACTGAATTCATTCACAAATACAAACTACAACTCACAAATACTTTAGAGTTAGGCTCCACCATCAGAATGTGTACTTAAACTTATAAAGATCACATGGATATTAGTCAGTGAGTTGATTCACCAAAACTAACCTGTTATACAGGAGGAAAAAGCACACAGGACGTTTCAATTGTTCACAGACTGGTCGCTCTCATCAGAATGACAAGACACTTCTGGTCTGCAGGTGATAGCATTCAATTGGGAAGAAACGCCCTACTGCCCCCTACTGACCAATGTGAATACTGATAAATGTGTAATGACAGCTCCAAAAACGAATTCAAACCACAAAATAAAATAAATAAATCAACACAAAAATGTGAGACATTATGGGTGGGTCACATATGCATGTACAGTAGATGGCAGTATTGTCCTGTTAAAAAGTGTCACAACATTGCTGTTTACGGCAGACGAACTGCTTTACGGTAAACGAAAACTTGACTGCTGTTGTTGTGTGTTGTTACCGCGCTGGGAGGACGTTAATGAAACTGCCTAACAATAAACCCACATAAGAAACCAAGAACTCGCCCTCCATTATTCTACAGTTATAACGTGAATGGGCAGGCATGCTTTATATTGTGGGAAAGCAGACGTGAAAACAGGCTGTCAACACGTCACTCAGGTCCGCATGGAGCTGGAGGGGGCGTGGCCTCCAGCTACGCCTGAATTTCGGGAGAAAATTTGTCCCGGGAGGTTTTCGGGAGAGGCGCTGAATTTCGGGAGTCTCCCGGAAAATCCGGGAGGGTTGGCAAGTATGCCCTATGGTCCAGAAAATACGGTACTTCATTTAATTTTCAAGCAAACAAAACAAAAAAAGCCCTTATTTTCAAGGTGTGGCGGCTATAAAAAATGTTGTGGCGGCGCGCCACATTCAATTGCATTGAGGGGAAACCCTGAATAGATATGTGGGCAGTGGATGCCATCTGTACCATAACGAGCAACTTACGCAGGTTCCAATCCGAGATGGTATCGTCATCGTCCAGCTCGTCGTCGTCGTCATCTTCGTCCTCGATCCCATCGCCCTCGTGCTGCTGGGCGACGGTGCGGGAGCGGTGGAAGCGCGGCCGGATGTCTTGCTCATTGTCGGGAATGGCCTCATCCTCCTCGATGTCACCCTTATGACGAACAGAGAAAGCACATCCGAGTCCATAAGCCCTGTTTCAGTTTGAGACCAGGAAAAAAGCCTCGAGCAACAATAGTACTCCTTGATCGGCTGCCATAGTCTTCCGAATTTGTCGACAGACCAGGGCAACGCTCAATCCAATCAGCAGATAACCTGTGATCACACTTCCAAATAGATAGATATCGTCAATGTCTTCAACGGAAAGACCCGCCAGGCACATTACTCTCCACTTCTCCCAAGAGGCCCTCACGTATCCAGCAGCAAACATCCAGTCAGGACAGGCAGGTTCCCCCCAACCTGAGCTTCTCATTGAGAAGATCTTGTCAACTGAGTTGAGAGACTAGTTTATCAATTCCATGTTTTAGATTTCAGAGAACAGTGCAAAAAAAGGCTCTTAAAAAGGTAAGACGAGACAAAGAAGCAAAGCAAGAGAGATATACTGCAAAAAGTCAGTGTTCAAAAACAAGAAAACAAAATACAAAAATTAGGGGTATTTTACTTGAACTAAGCAAAATTATCTGCCAATAGAACAAGAAAATTTGGCTTGTCAAGACTTTCCAAAACAAGTCAAATTAGCTAACCTCAATGAACCCAAAAATACCTTAAAATAAGTACAAACCCCGTTTCCATATGAGTTGGGAAATTGTGTTAGATGTAAATATAAACGGAATACAATGATTTGCAAATCATTTTCAACACATATTCAGTTGAATATGCTACAAAGACAACATATTTGATGTTCAAACTGATAAACGTTTTTTTTTGCAAATAATCATTAACTTTAGAATTTGATGCCAGCAACACGTGACAAAGAAGTTGGGAAAGGTGGCAATAAATACTGATAAAGTTAAGGAATGCTCATCAAACACTTATTTGGAACATCCCACAGGTGAACAGGCAAATTGGGAACAGGTGGGTGCCATGATTGGGTATCAAAGTAGATTCCATGAAATGCTCAGTCATTCACAAACAAGGATGGGGCGAGGCTCACCACTTTGTCAACAAATGCGTCAGCAAATTGTTGAACAGTTTAAGAAAAACCTTTCTCAACCAGCTATTGCAAGGAATTTAGGGATTTCACCATCTACGGTCCGTAATATCATCAAAGGGTTCAGAGAATCTGGAGAAATCACTGAACGTAAGCAGCTAAGCTTGTGACCTTCGATCCCTCAGACTGTACTGCATCAACAAGCGACATCAGTGTGTAAAGGATATCACCACATGGGCTCAGGAACACTTCAGAAACCCACTGTCAGTAACTACAGTTGGTCGCTACATCTATAAGTGCAAGTTAAAACTCTCCTATGCAAGGCGAAAAACGTTTATCAACAACACCCAGAAACGCAGTCGGCTTCGCTGGGCCTGAGCTCATCTAAGATGGACTGATACAAAGTGGAAAAGTGTTCTGTGGTCTGACGAGTCCACATTTCAAATTGTTTTTGGAAACTGTGGACGTCGTGTCCTCCGGACCAAAGAGGAAAAGAACCCTCCGGATTGTTATAGGCGCAAAGTTGAAAAGCCAGCATCTGTGATGGTATGGGGGTGTATTAGTGCCCAACACATGGGTAACTTACACATCTGTGAAGGTGCCATTAATGCTGAAAGGTACATACAGGTTTTGGAGCAACATATGTTGCCATCCAAGCAACGTTACCATGGACGCCCCTGCTTATTTCAGCAAGACAATGCCAAGCCACGTGTTACATCAACGTGGCTTCATAGTAAAAGAGTGCAGGTACTAGATTGGCCTGCCTGTAGTCCAGACCTGTCTCCCATTGAAAATGTGTGGCGCATTATGAAGCCTAAAATACCACAACGGAGACCCCCGGACTGTTGAACAACTTAAGCTGTACATCAAGCAGGAATGGGAAAGAATTCCATCTGAGAAGCTTAAAAAATGTGTCTTCTCAGTTCCCAAACGTTTACTGAGTGTTGTTAAAAGGAAAGGCCATGTAACACAGTGGTGAACATGCCCTTTCCCAACTGTTTGGCATGTGTTGCAGCCATGAAATTCTAAGTTAATTATTATTTGCAAAAGAAAAATAAAGTTTATGAGTTTGAACATCAAATATCTTGTCTTTGTAGTGCATTCAACTGAATATGGGTTGAAAAGGATTTGCAATTCATTGTATTCCGTTTATATTTACATCTAACACAATTTCCCAACTCATATGGAAACGGAGTTTGTACATTCTCACTAATAACAAGTGCACTTTTCTTGGTAAAAAAAAAAAAAGAGACTTTTTTGCTCAATATGTTGAAAAATATTCTTAAATTAAGTAAACGCTAGTGCCATTATCTTGACATAATGATATGCGCTCGGCATTACATTTCTTGAAACCAGCAAACTTATACTAAAAACTAGTTTATTGTTCTTAATGGAAAGGCAACAAGGCAACCGCTTGTTACTCTCGGGGTTTCCTAGTCGCTCAGGCAAATCATATTGTGTAAAAATGCATTTTCCCATCGACAACATGACATCATCGCATCAAGTGCGTGCTCTTTCAGTCAATTAGTGTACATATATAAAGCCCGGCCAAAATGTTTTTTAATTGTAATTAATTTTTGAAGAATTTATCTGAATGTGCGTGAACTACTTCTGTTAAAAATTGTTTGAAATGTCACATGTTAAATGTTAAAATATTAACTGTCAGTTTGCTGTACTGCGCCAACTGTGCTACTATATGAGTATGTGTTTTCTATTGTTTCATTGGAAATAAAACTGCAAAGTCCATTTGGCTGTCATCTGTTTTAATTATGAGACACAAATGTGTCAAAATCTTGATTTTTTTTTTCATGCTTGAAATAAGAAATTATTACTTTGAAAAAGCAGTTTTATACTTGTGAGTGTTGATGACACAGCTTTGCAACACTTGATATTCTGGTTCAGTGCTTCTTAACCTTGTTGGAGGTACCGAACCCCACCAGTTTCATATGTGCATTCACCGAACCCTTCCTTTAGTGAAAAATAAAATGTTTTTTTTTTTTCAAATTCAAGACAAAGTTTTATGTTTTTGGTAACACTTTAGTATGGGGAACAAATTCTAAGTAACAAAGACTTAATTTAGAGTTATTTGGTTAGGGTTAGAGGTTTAGGGCCAGGGTTAGAGGGTTAGGGTTATAAAAAGGCCATGCCGAATAAGCCATTAATAAGTACTTAATAATGACTAGTTAAGAGCCAATATGTTACTAATTTGCATGTTAATAAGCAACTAATTAATGATGAATATGTTCCCCATACTAAAGTGTTACCATGTTTTATTACTGGTGCACAAAATGAACCGTGCATGAGCATCACCTTGTTCAAAGAACAAAACCAACACAGTGCATAAACTCACAACAAATTACACATCTGCAAATCAGTGTGACTTCTGCTGTTGCCGTATCCGTAATACGCAGATAGGGAGAAGTTTTTATTTACACGATGAGTCGGGTGTGTCTTGACCTCCGCCGAACCCGAGCCCGACTCACCGAACCCCTAGGGTTCGATCGAACCCAGGTTAAGAACCACTGTTCTAGTTTTAAGCATGTTTTACTCAATATAGACAACCAAATCTCAGCAACAAGCTGTAATACAGTGGTTCTTAACCTGGGTTCGATGAGTTGGCCTCAGAGGTTCGGCGGAGCCTCCGCCGCGGAGGTAAAGACACACCCGACTCATCGTGTAAATAAAACTTCTCCCTATCGGCGTATTATGTATACGGCAACCGCGGAAGTCACACTGATTTGCAGGTGTGTAATTTGTTGTGAGTTCATGCTCCGTGTTGGTTTTGTTCTTTGAACAAGGTGATGTTCATGCACGGTTCATTTTGTGCACCAGTAAAAAAAACATATAACTTTGTCTTGAATTTAAAAAAAAAAGTTTATTTTTCACTAAAGAAGGGTTCGGTGAATGCGCATATGAAACTGGTGGGGTTCGGTACCTCCAACAAGGTTAAGAACCACTGCTGTAATATCTTACTGAGATAATTTAGGACCAAAACCCTTAAAACAAGTAAAAGACGAACATAAAATCTGCTTAGTGAGAAGAATGATCTTATTAGACAGAAAATATGCAAATATCACCCTTATTTGAGATATTTAATCTTACTTAGATTTCAGTTTTTGCAGTGATACGGAAAAGGAGGGGAATGCGTTTGCCTGCGTTGAGTTTTTCAACTGCACTTATAAAGTCTCTTGCAAAGTTTGTACCATAATTAGAGAAACATATATCATTGTAAACGTTAAGTGGTATTTCAACAGCTTCCCAATGACATGCTGGTAATCTTACACAGACCCAACATAATTGGTTGTCGTCCCCAGGGTCACACAAACAAGCCAAGTGGACTAGACGTCACCCTGTGTCGCGGGTCACGACCCAGCCCCGCCCTGATGTTCAAATATCGAGCGGCGTGAACTGACCTTGAGCATGATGATGTCGATCTCGGAGTACTTCATCCCGTTGACGAGCACCGGCGAGAGCCTGGGGAGGAAGCACGAGGACAGCGTGAACAAAGGGCAAGGACGAGTCCGAGCCAACAAACAATCACTCACAACCCGTTTTGGCAGGGGCGGCGGGTTAACGCGACAACGTTCTGACAGATGTTTACGGCTGAGGTCAGGAGTCAGGGTTCTTAATCAGCAAGCCTGGACAAGGTCTTCGCTGACTTTACGACCCGGGCGCCAATGAATTAACTGCGTTTTGGGGTGTGACCTGAGAAGGGTGCGTCTTAAGAGGTGCTTACTGGGAAAGATGGCCGCCCAGCACCTCCTTGCACACAGGCTGCTCCGCCAGGGTGAGCCAGAACTCGCAGGCCTCCAGCGCCACGTTCTCGTCTTGGTCCTGCGTCCTCAGGAGCATGTACTGGAAGGACAACCCTGGTTAGAGATCTAAGTCCACAGGAACGCGCGACTTGGTGTCACTCACCTCGATGATGTTGTGCATGTGAGGCAGCAGTCGGTCCAGACGGACTTCTAGCAGCATCACAAGAGCCCTGCACACGTTCTTGCGCACCTCGGGCTCCTCATCTGTCGCCAGCGCAAACAAGTTCTGTACAGGGAACCCAAAAACATCAGCATTTATGGGTGTGAGACTTCGGTCACCCAACGATTCGATCTGATTCCGATTCCTGGGGTGATGATTCGATTCAACACGATTCTTGATTCAAACAGTCTCCCGCAATGTATTATTTGGTATAATAATGAATCTTTTTTAAAACCGGTCACGGGTTGGAAAAGCTCCTCCTGGTTGCATGGAAAAGGCCTACATTTTTTTTTTTTATTAATTCTTCTTTTTTTGAGGTGGGGGGTAGGGGTTAGCGGGGGTGTATATTTTGTATTGTCCCGGAAGAGTTAGTGTTGCAAGGGGTTCTGGGTATTTGTCCTGTTGTGTTTATGTTGTGTTACGGTGAGGATGTTCTCCCGAAATGTGTTTGTCATTCTTGTTTGGTGTGCGTTCACAGTGTGGCGCATATTTGTAACAGTGTTAAAGTTGTTTATACGGCCGCCCTCAGTGTGACCTGTATGGCTGTTGACCAAGTATGATTGCATTCACTAGTGTGTGTGAAAAGCGTAGATATTATGTGACTGGGCCGGCACGCAAAGGCAGAGCCTTTAAGGTTTATTGGCGCTCTGTACTTCTCCCTACGTCCGTGTACACAGCGGCGTTTTAAAAAGTCATACATTTTACTTTTTGAAACCGATACCGATAATTTACGATGTTACATTTTAAAGCATTTATCGGCCGATAATATGAGCAGTCCGATATTATCGGACATCTCATTACAATATACAACAATATCAGGAACAGCTAAAAAAAAAACACATAAATACACATATTTGTTAAATTAATAGCAGCATTGATAACAACATTGTTGTTATGGAGGTTATGTACTGTATTCACCAAGGTTTGTCTGTTTGTTGGTTGTAAACATAACTCAAAAAGTTATGGGTGGACTTTGATCAATCTTTTGGGAAATGTCCCAAACTAGATAAGGAACAAGTGATTACATTTTAGGGGTGATCCAGATCATTTCAACTATGTTACCTTACGTTTGCTAAACCTGTGTGTTTATGCTAGCGTCCCCGCCTCCGCCCACAGAGACAAAGAGAGTGGATGACTGACAAGAGCGCTCACGGTGTTTATTTCGTTCCGCATAGAGTAAACCCTCTTGCAACCGAAGACGGAAGGACAGGCCAATATCATTATCCTTTGACTAATTAGTTATATTTGCTTGGGCTTAGTTAGCAACTTAGTTCAAAAGGTTGTGGGGATATTTGATGACACTTTTAGGAAATGTCAGACATTTGACAAGAACCAAGTGGTGGAATTTTATTAAACAAAACCAGTTTTCTTCTTCTACTCAAACATTTATTAAAGTCAAATACAAATAAGGCAACAAGAGAAGTATCCAACACTTCTCTTTTGAAAAGTAAATATGTACAGCAGATATGATCATCTACATCATGGCAGTTAACCTCTGGCCCGCGGGCCAAAATTGGCCCGGCGTGTAATTCCACTTGGCCCTTGAGGCGATATCAAATTAACACGAGAGCTGGCCCGCCGACACCGCATTCACCACTAATTCTCATACTTGCCAACCCTCCCGGGAGACTCCCAAATTTTAGTGCCCCTCCCGAAAATCGTCACGTCCGCTTTTCACCCAGTCCAGCGAATGCTGGCCCAGTCACATAATATGTGCGGCTTCTGTACGCACACTCACGTGAATGCAACGCATACTTGACCAACAGCGATACAGGTTACACTGAGGGTGCCCGTATAAATAACTTTAACACTGTTAGAAATATGCGCCACACTGTGAATCCACACCAAACAAGAATGACAAACACATTTCGGGAGAACATCTGCACCGTAACACAACATAAACACAACAAAACAAACACCCAGAATCCCATGCAGCCCTAACTCTTCCGAGCTGCAATATACACCCCCGCTACCACCAAACCCCGCCCCCCCAACCCCGTACCACCTCAACCGACGCACGCCCCCAAGACTGTGGTCCGAGTGGACTACGAGATATAATGACTGATGAACACCTTCGTACAATAATGAAGGTTGCCTCAGCTCAAAGCCTGAGCCCCGACATTAATGAACTAGCATCCAAGAAAAGATGGCACGTATCTGGCTAGGCACATCAGATTACGTTTGGAGATCAGTGTGTTGCAAACTGAGCAATTTAAAATCCTGAATGGTTGGTTTATTCATTGTTATTTTATTTTCTAATTTATTAGCCTGTAGAAAAAGTTAATGTTGATATTTACCTCAGAAGGCTGCAAATAGAAAAGAGGCATTAAATTTTTATTTAAATTGTATTTGACATGCCATTGATATTTTTTAATTATTATTATTATTATTTGAAACTCGATTTTGCATGTCACTATAAAGTTATATAAGCCTTGCTTGTTCAATATTCAATGCAAAACTTGTTTGGGTCCCTATTAAAAGGTTAATTTGTTCAACCTTGGCCCGCGGCTTTGTTCAGTTTTAAATTTTGGCCCAGTCTGTATTTGAGTTTGACACGCCTGATCTACATCAACAATATGATTTGCCTAACTGACTGGATATAACAGATTTAATTTAAAAAAAATTAAATAAAGCGTTTTTTTGTCTTTTTTAATAGATTAGGAATTGTTACAACGAAGAATCGCGATTCATGCCAAAATCAAGAAGACACTTCTCTAAAACTTTAGCCCCAGACTTCTTCTATTTGTTTGAAATGATCATTACTGCCACACGTGGTGAAAAAGTGTATTACAACTGAGTACTCCTGCGTCCCATAAGGACCACTGCGAACTGTTTAAAGTCAATATTTGGCTTATTTTCTAATAGAACTGGTAAAATAAGGGCAATGTCTGGATTATAGAAAGAGTGCAACATAAAAAAACATTATATTGATGAATTCTTATATTTTATAAACCCATTGATGACAGCAAAACTATGAAAATATGTTGGCTTGTTTTATAAAGTCAGACACTCTCTGCCTGTCGAGGCACTTCTAATCCTGTATACATCCTTATTTCAACCACATCTACATCATTGCAATATCATATACTCTAACACTGATGAAAGTTATCAACGTAAATTACAAATCCTTCAAAACAAAGCAATACCAACCATACTATGGTCAGACTTTAATGCTCCCTCGGATCCACTCTTTCACAGGATGAAACACTGCGTGAGTAACTCCTGACATAACGCATGCGGGATGTATAATGTGGTATACAAGCTGAATGATGGGCTCTGTGAGCTCATTCCTCTTCCACACATTGACATAACACTAGAAGAAAACATTGCCTAAAGGGCAAACGCCATAAACTCAAATGCACAAGCTTTAGTATAATGCGTAAATGCCCAAATGACCGGAATGAACATAACAGTCCAATCACATAATCTTCTTCATTGAGAAAATCTAAAAAAAACTCTTGAAACACGAATTATTGCTACATTATACCACACTATGAAGCCCAAAGGCTGAAAACCAATTACGATCATGCGCAACAAGAGATGTATTATTTACATGAATTAATTATTCAACATCTATTATTGTTGTATGCATACTGAAATAGATATACATAATATAAGCACATTGCAATATGTAGGGCTACAAACTACTAAAAAAATTAGTGGAAGAAAGAGTATAAATTTAAACTGTAAGGATGTGTGAATGTATGAAATGTTGAGGAAAAGGTTTAGGATGTAAACATGGGAAAATGTTAGTAATGTTGTACTTTTATTATCTTACACGTACTGTATTGGGGCCCCTGCTTATAAGCTATTACAGCTTGCTGGGAGTTTCCCTTTTACAAAGCACTTACAAATCACATAAAACTGAAGTGTAAGGACGTGTATAATGTTTTGAAAATAAAGAGAATTGTTGTTATTGAAGGTGATTAAGGATATTTTTTTTTTTTTTTGGAGCATTCAAGTGTTTTTCTAGGTACTATAATTATTACTATTTATCTCGCTTCTAATATATGTTTTTTGGAAGGGTGGAACATGAACAAAGGAAGAACCCAGTGAATATGATAGTTATAATATATATTTGTTTAAATTATAAATTAACAAGCTATAAATAAATGTTTATGAAATACAAATAAAAAAATGCTCTGTTTATGATGCTCAAATAATATCATTATTATTATTTACTACTAATGTGTAACCAATTTTTCAAAGGTTATTAAATATTAAGAAAGATATGGATTATAAAAACTGGTGAAAATGCACAAATTGTTGGTCAACTGCTTTAATACAAAGTCAATGGGGCTCAAAATTTTAAGTGACCTTTTTGTTAAAAATAAATTTAAAAAATCATAGCTTTCTTAATATTTACCCCTTTTTAAAAAGATTGGTATAATTTGAAAGCTTACTAAATAAAGAATCTGAAAAAATTTCACAGTTACGTGTATTTTCAATTGATTAAATTCATGAAATTGGCTTTGGAAGTGATGCAAATTTTGAGTAAACGTGGCTGCTCGAACTCGACTTGTGAGTCACATCACAAACGACCGGGCAATCGGCGGATCCAAAAAAAATCGGTGTGCGAGTCGATCAGTTAACAAGATATTTGGCATACTCACAAATAAATGTATAACTTATATTACAAGTGGGATTCTAATGAACATTTTACTCACCGTAGATGCAGGGGAGTTTTGTCAAGTGTAAACTTGCCAAACGTTGTGGCGCGAGTACTTGTTCAATACAAAAATGTTGATTTCCGGTTAAACTAGGACAGGGGTTTTTAACATTTTCGGCCTAAGTTTTCCACTACAGAGGGGCCTGCTGCCCACTCAAATACAAACACTGAATTAGTAATCTGGCTCCTAATTTTAGTTATATTCAACAATTATATCCAACCTACTTACAGTTCAACATCATAAACTTGTCAAATGATATGAATGCATGTGTTAATCACAAAGATTGTTATCAAGGTTAGGTCAGGCTGATAGCTAAAATAAATACAAATTAAATGCAAAAGAAGGGAATCGTAAAAACTGATAAAAAATAGACTTAAAAACGCATTTGAAAACATAAAAAAAATAATGAATAATATTACATATTAGGGCTGTGAATCTTTGAGCACCACACGATTCGATTCAGAAGCGATTTTAAACGATTCCCCATTTTCAATACTTTTTTAATAAATTCGGTGCAAGTTCCCTGATTCACTACATTCCTCAATACAATAGATAAACAGCTCTGATAAATTATTATATTACTTAAAAGAAAATGGTTTTGTTTAACATAAAATTCTACCCAAACATTTAATAAAGTCAAATATGAATAAGGCAACAAGAGAAGTATCCAACACTTCTCTTTCCTAAAGTAAATCTGTACAGCAGATATGATCATCTACATCAGGGGTGTCAAACTCAAATACAGAGTGGGCCAAAATTTAAAACTGAACAAAGCGGCGGGCCAAGGTTGAACAAATTAACCTTTAACGTCCTCTACGAGCTATCGTCACGTCCGCTTTTCATCCATTCTAACATCGTTCAGACCCAGTCACAAGATATTTGCGGCTTCTGTACGCACACACGAGCGAATGCAACGCCTACTTCATCAACAGCGATACAGGTTACACTGAGGGTGCCAGTATAAAAAACTTTAACACTGTTAGAAATATACGCCACACTGTGAATCCACACCAAACAAGAATGACAAACACATTTCGGGAGAACATCCGCACCGTAACACAACATAAACACAACAGAACAAATACCCAGAATCCTTTGCAGCACTAACTCTTCCGGGACGCTACAAAATACACCCCCCACTACCACCAAACCTCCCCCCCCCCCTGCACACACACCCACCTTGTAGCGTCCCAGAAGAGTTAGTGCTGTAAAGGGTTCTGGTTTGGTGTGGATTCACAGTGTGGCGTATATTTCTAACAGTGTTAAAGTTTTTTATTCTGCTACCCTCAGTGTAACCTGTATCGCTGTTGATGAAGTATGTGGGGCATTCTAATGTGTGTGCGTGCAGAAGCCACACATGTTATGTGACTGGGCCAGTACTCGTTGGGCTGGCTGGCTGGCTGGCGTTTGGAAGACTCCCGGGAGGATCGGCGGGCCAGCTTTAGTGTTAATTTGATATCGCCTCAAGGGCCAAGTGAAATTACACGGCGGGCCAAATTTGGCCCGCGGGCCAGAGTTTGACACCCATGATCTACATCAACTATATGATTTGTCTGAGTGACTCGACAGGACAGATTTAATAATAATTTAAAAAAAATTTAATCGATTAAGACTCGCTACATCTAAGAATCGCGATTCGTGCCAAAATCAAGAAGAAACTTCTCTACACTTTAGCCCCAGACTTCCTCTGTTTGTTTGAGATTATCATTACTGCCACAAGTGGTGGAAAAGTGTTTTACCACTGAGTACGCCTGCGTCCCATAAGGACCACAGCTGAGAAGCAGATATTATTTGGTTAAAGGGGAACATTATCACAATTTCAGAAGGGTTAAAACCATTAAAAATCAGTTCCCAGTGGCTTATTTTATTTTTCGAAGTTTTTTTCAAAATTTTACCCATCACGCAATATCCCTAAAAAAAGCTTCAAAGTGCCTGATTTTAACCATCGTTATATACACCCGTCCATTTTCCTGTGACGTCACACAGTGATGCCAATACAAACAAACATGGCGGATAGAACAGCAAGGTATAGCGACATTAGCTCGGATTCAGACTCGGATTTCAGCGGTTTAAGCGATTCAACAGATTACGCATGTATTGAAACGGATGGTTGTAGTGTGGAGGCAGGTAGCGAAAACGAAATTGAAGAAGAAACTGAAGCTATTGAGCCATATCGGTTTGAACCGTATGCAAGCGAAACCAACGAAAACGACACGACAGCCAGCGACACGGGAGAAAGCGAGGACGAATTCGGCGATCGCCTTCCAAACGATTGGTATGTGTTTGTTTGGCATTAAAGGAAACTAACAACTATGAACTAGGTTTACAGCATATGAAATACATTTGGCAACAACATGCACTTTGAGAGTGCAGACAGCCCATTTCAGGCGCGCTAAGAACATATATTTTTCCACGATTTCAGCACTCAGGTTAACTATACTTAAATAGACACAAAATACTGCATTACACAAGACTACCCGAATGTACTCGAATGATTGAAAAAAAAAAATGTTTTTAAGCTAAATTATTGGTAAACACAGTTTATGTATAATAATTTACGTAAAAACGCGAGTAATGAATAAAGTTTTCATCAATTAATATATTCTGTAGACATACCCTCATCCACTCTCTTTTCCTGAAAGCTGATCTGTCCAGTTTTGGAGTTGATGTCAGCAGGCCAGGGAAGCTAGGGTCGATATTCTTCTCTTGATCATCTTCGGTGGCATAAGGGACGGTGTGAGCCAAGACATCCAGGGGGTTTAGCTCGCTTGTCTGCGGGAACAAACTGCCGCAATTGCTTGCCGTGCTACCGAGGTCCTTTGTCCCTGAATAGCTCACACACTCCGGCAGATTCAATGGGGGTCTGGCGGCAGATTTCTTTGACTTTATCGTTGGAAATGCATCTGCTTTGAGTGTCGCAGGATATCCACACATTCTTGCCATGTCTGTCGTAGCATAGCTTTCGTCGGTAAAGTGTGCGGAACAAACGACTGACCATTTCGTCGGCTTTCCCCACAGCCTCGTATTTTGAACAAATTTCGTCCAATTTCTTGCCACTTTCGCATCTTTGGGCCACTGGTGCAACTTGAATCCGTCCCTGTTCGTGTTGTTACACCCTCCGACAACACACCGACGAAAGTGTGAAAATGGCGGATTGCTTCCCGATGTGACGTCACAACGTGACGTCATCGCTCCGAGAGCGAATAATAGAAAGGCGTTTAATTCGCCAAAATTCACCCATTTAGAGTTCGGAAATCGGTTAAAAAAAGATAAGCTCTTTTTTCTGCAACATCAAGGTATATATTGACGCTTACATAGGTCTGGTGATAATGTTCCCCTTTAAGAAATACTGATTGTGTTCTACGTCATCAGTAATATTAATTTCCAACTTATGTGTAATCAAGTTCTCAAAAACTATTCCTGAATTTGTCAGTGAAAACAAATGGAGCAGGGTGAATAGGGTTTAATCCCAATGAGGACGTCACTGTTTTTTGGAAAGGCAGAATTTTCCTTGAGACTGCGCGACCGTGTCGGATGTTCTCTCCATGTGCGATCATGTGACGCCTGGGTCTAAGACTTGCCTCAATGAAGGAGTCGATGTGCAGCATGAGTGCCTGAGTCCGGCTGATGATGAACTGGTTCACACAGGCGATGGCATGGGACCTACGAGACGAGCACAAGGGTCACCACGTGTTTCGCTCGCAGGCGCAGCGCTGCGAAAAGCGGTCATATGTGCTTCTGCCGCACAATTGCCTCCACACAAGACCGGAAATACTTTAGGGGAATTTAGCTGCGAGATGAGTCAGATGAAGTGGGAGGAAGCCAGACCTGATCTTGGGGCTGCTGTGCTTGAAGAACTGCAGGAACTTGGGGATCATGACGTTCAGAGGCCGATCCAGCATGTCGCTGTCCAGGATCTCAGCAGAGTCCTCGCAGATCTTCTGGAGGGCTCCAAAGGCCCCCTTGATGGACAACAGAATAATAATGTGATAAAGACAGTCCCCAAAACATATGCCATATTTACTATACAGTATATAGTGAATCATACACTTAACCCAGTGGTTCTTAACCTGGGTTCAATCGAACCCTAGGGGTTTGGTGAGTCGGGCTCAGGGGTTCGGCGGAGGTCAAAACACACCCGACTCATCGTGTAAATAAAAACTTCTCCCTATCGGCGTATTACGGATACGGCAACAGCAGAAGTCAGACTGATTTGCAGGTGTGTAAATTGTGGTGAGTTTATGCACTGTCGGTTTTGTTCTTTGAACAAGGTGATGTTCATGCACGGTTCATTTTGTGCGCCAGTAAAAAAACATGGTAACACTTTAGTATGAGGAACATATTCACCATTAATTAGTTGCTTGTTAACATGCAAATTAGTAACATATTGTCTCTTAACTAATCATTATTAAGTACTTATTAATGCCTTATTCGGCATGGCCTTATTATAACCCTAACCCTCTAACCCTAACCAAATAACTCTAAATTAAGTCTTTGTTACTTAGAATATGTTCCCCTAAGTGTCCAAAAAACTGTAAATTAAGTCTTTGTTACTTAGAATATGTTCCCCATACTAAAGTGTTACCAAAAACATACAACTTTGTCTTGAATTTGAAAAAAAAACATTTTATTTTTCACTAAAGGTAGGGTTTGGTGAATGCACATATGAAACTGGTGGGGTTCGGTACCTCCAACAAGGTTAAGAACCACTGACTTAACCCTTGTGTAATGGTCATATTGTTGTTACTCAGCCAGCGTTTGTGGGTCTGATGGACCCGTTGCATTTTGTGGCTTTTAATGCCTCACAATCAAACACTTTTATGTTAAAATACTGAACAGATGTTTACCTTAATCCCATTTTCTCACACATTTTGATCCCAATAAATAAGTTTATTGGGATAAGGTAAACATCTGTTCAGTATTTTAACATGTTTATTGGGATAAGGTAAACATCTGTTCAGAATTTTAACATAAAAGTGTTTGATTGTGAGGCATTAAAAGCCACAAAATGCAACGGGTCCATCAGACCCACAAACGCTGGCTGAGTAACAACAATATGAACGTTGCACGGAAAATTTCTCTGCTTCCCACAGGGATTCTTCTTTTGTGTTTCTGCACCTGCGGTTCCCACACAAGGTTGCAACATTGTTTGTCAACACTGTCTGCTCTCTTTTTCTCGCACATTTAATCCTCTGATGTTCTGTGTACCTACACTCTGTCCTCCTCCTGTCTAGGCCTGCTGTGTGTGTGTGTGTTTGTGTGGTACACAGAACAGTGGACCCGGACATCTTATATGTAATAGAAATATGTAGGGGGGGTGTATGGTGTGTGGTCATTAAATATGTATTCTGATATATGTTCTTCACAGAAAACGAGCCAAAGTCAGTGAGTCTCAGTTTGAAAAATTAATTAATTGTATCATTTTTCTTTTAATAAAAAATGAAAACGGGTCCCACAGACCCGAACACCACACAAGGGTTAAACAGGCCTCCACGTGGCTATAAATACGACTGATACCACCACGTGACATGTTGCCATCGCCATTGCCAACTTTCTTCAGATGAAGAAAGTGTGGAGTCCGATGTTGTAAATGTAAACTGTGTCTCAACATTAAAAAGATGATCCTACGTTGGGGGGGGGGGGGGGGGGGGGCACCAGGGCCCAGTTCTTGCTGCTCGCTACAACAGAACTACTTACACGGCATTAGAACATGCGCACAGTGACTTCCTGTTTTGGGCAAAGCTTCAGAATAAAAGCTTAGAAGTATTAACCTAGATCAGGGGTCGGCAACCCAAAATGGTGAAAGAGCCATCCATATTGGACCAAAAATACAAAAACAAATCTGTCTGGAGCCGCAAAAAATTAAAAGCCTTATTACATACAGAGTGTGTCATGAGATATAAATTGAATTAAGAGGACTTAAAGGAAACTAAATGCTCTCAAATATACCTACAAATGAGGCATAATGATGCAATATGTACATAGAGCTAGCCTAAATAGCATGTTAGCATCGATTAGCTTGCAGTCATGCAGTGACCAAATATGTCTGATTAGCACTCCACACAAGTCAATAACATCAACAAAACTCACCTTTGTGCATTCACGCACAACGTTAAAAGTTTGGTGGACAAAATGAGACAGAAAAGGAAGTGGCATAAAACACGTTCTAGAAAGTCGGAGAAAGTTATACATGTAAACAAACTACGGTGAGTTCAGGGACCGCCAAAATTAGTAGGACAAAACCGCGCTCGCCAAATACTCGAATCAGTGAAGCATGTTTAATATAAACAGTGTGCTTTATAACAATTAGGGAGGTTTGTGTCATGATTGTCCTCTTACAGAAAACATATTAAAACAAAAAATTATTTTTTTTCCCCCTCATCTTTTTTTCATACATTTTTGAAAAAGCTCCAGAGAGCCACTCGGGCGGCACTAAAGAGAGCCGCGGGTTGCCGACCCCCGACCTAGATTCTGACACGGCAACTAACAAAAGTTTTATTTTTTTTTAAATATTGTTATAAGGCTGAAACGACGCGTCGACGTAGTCGACGTCATCGGTTACGTAAATACGTCGACGCCGTTTTTGTGCGTCGACGCATCGCATATTTACGTCACACTACCGTCATGGCAGAGCGCAAAGCAGACGATGCGAGCGGTGCGAGCGAGGGGAAAAAAACACGCCAAAAGTCGTCAAAAGTGTGGGAGTATTTCAATAAACGGCCTAATAATGTTGTTGTATGCACACTGTGTCGAGCGGAAATGGCCTATCATAGCAGCACAACGGCTATGAACGAACATTTGAAAAGAAAACACCCGACAGCGTTCTTGCCATCACCATCAAGTCAATCGTCTGCGTGAGTATACGTTGTCATCATTACACAAAAACATGAATGTGCCATTTCTATCTGCGTTGTAAATTCATAAACTAAAGCACCGTTTCACTCTGAGAGGCGCGTTTGGCGTGCCTGTTCAGTGTTTACAAAGACGCGCTCCTCTTTAACGCTAACGTTAATTAGTTGTGCAAATACATTTTACAACATTAACAGTTACATGTAGGGTTGGGCGATATATCGATATGCGCGATATATCGCGGGTTGGTCTCTGTGCGATATAGAAAATTACTATATGGTGATATTCGCAGTTGCTTTTAGCTGCTGGCATTACACTACATGCTTTTCTCACTCTTTCCTGTGTCTCCTTCTCACAGACAGACGAGTGCACCTTCTACATACGTCACATACTGTCACGTCATACGTCACATACGTATACGCCCTCGCGCAGCAGAGAGGTAGCAGCATGGCTAACGTTAGCTGTGATGCTAGCGGTAATACGAGCTAAAGAAGGTGCGAATCTGGTAACAAATGAAGGAAGAATTAATTCCCCCAAAAAACAGCAGGGGGTCCATCGTCTGGCGGTGGTTTGGCTTCTTGTGGGAATATGTCGAACAGACAACCGTAATTTGTCAAGTGTGGGGCGAAAGCGTTGCTATAAAAAGTAGCATTACTGCTAATATGTAGCGTCATTTGAAAAGTCACCTGTTAAAGTTAAAGTACCAATGATTGTCACAAACACACTAGCTAGAGAATGAAGAGTGCTTACTCCGCAGTCAACATCGCCGTTCGGTGCCACACGTCCACACCATCAAAATGCAGATGCAAACATTTCCAGATCAACACCGTATGAAAAGCATAGTGATTTTTTTTTAGTTGTGATTTCCTTCTCTGCATGCAAGTTTAAAAGTAGCATATATTAATGCAATATGAACAAGAATGTTTTAATGTAGACACATAGAATCATCATACTGCTGTGATTATATGCATCAAGTGTTCATTCAAGGCTAAGGCAAAATATTGAGATATATATCGTGTATCGCGATATGGGCTTCAAATATCGCGATATTAAAAAAGGCCTTATCGCCCAGCTACTACTATGTACAAATGAACAATTAACTTTCACTTTAATCATACAATCATTGTTGTGTTATTAAGCAAAATAAGCAATACTTTTACTTTTGTTGAAATGTTTACACTGTTGTTACAGAATATTTCCGTTTTGCACTTTTATGTATTGGATGTTTATCTTTATTTTTGCACATTTTAAAGCAAAATAAGCAATACTTTTACTTTTGAAATGCTTATACTATTGCAGAATATTAAGATTTGCACTGGATGTTTACTTTTCTATTTGCACATTAAAAAGCAAATAAGCTACTTTTAATTTTGTCAAATGTTAAAAGTTTTAAATGTTTACATTGTTACAGAATATTTTGTCATGTTGTTGTCAATGTTGACTGAGTGGTCATATTTTTTTTTTTTGTAAATAAAAGCCATGCCTTTTGAAAAAAACTGGCCTACATTTATTTTTTCATCTTCATTTTAAATAAAAAAAATAATCGGCAAAAGGAAAAATAATCGATAGATTAATCGAAAAAAATAATCTATAGATTAACCGATTAATCAAAAAAAATAATCTATAGATTAATCGATAGAAAAATAATCGTTAGCTGCAGCCTTATATTGTTAGCCACCAGACAAAAATGTGCATGCACAGAGCAGGGCTTTCCCTTAATGTAATTGAATGTAGCGCTGATGATGTTGTGCATGTGAGGTACTCGCACACATTGAAAAAAAGTTTATTTGACTTGAAAATGAATTAAAGTAATATATTATTGCATACCTGCCAACTTTTGAAATCAGAAAAACCTAGTAGCCAGGGTCCAGGGGCCGCAGGCCCCGGTAGGTCCAGGACAAAGTCCTGGTGGGGGGTTCAGGCTTCGCCCCCCGACGCAAAATGATTATTAGCATTCAGACAGGTTAAAATGTTGCTAAAACCATCACTTTTCTATCAGTCACAGTGACTTTTCAAAACAAAAATATTACAGCAAAAATCATATGGGTTGATTGACATGTTTATTCTGTAAGCTAACTTCAATAGTTTGAAATTATTTTGACAGTTAATGCCAGTTATCCTGTCAACCTTTCACAAGACTTCAATTTGTTAATTGAAAGTATAAACAGTATAAACACTTTTTACAGTAAACAAATGGTAAAACAGTACTAAATAATTCCATTAAAAAAAAAATTGGTGCCATTATTAACTTTCTGTCCAAGCTTGTATAATCTACTGCCTTGTTCAATTGTATAAAATATTCTGTGCCTAAAATTCACATTTCTATCACAATTATCATACTGTAAACATGGTAAGCTAACTTCATTAAAATTAATAGTCCTGTCAATAGCATGGAATTACAATTCAAATGTAGTTTTTTTGTAAGCCTTTCAAAAGAATTCAAAATATGAAAAATGAATGAAAATTAATTTAAGCCATCAGACACTTGAAAAGTGGCACATCACATCTCTAATGTACCGGTAATCATTTTAACTTTTCAACAGAAATAGCACTGCAAAAATATTAAGGACATACTTCTGTATTTTGGTAGTTATGCTGTCAACATTTAACAAGATTTCTTCAACTTGGACTTGAAAGCATAAATAGTATAAACACTTTTAACAGTATGACAGTACTAAACAATTCCAATAGATAACATTGGTGTCATTACCTTTTTGTGGCTAAAATCCGAAAAACGTTGAAAGTTTTCCACTTGTATCGCTAGCAACGGCATTAGACTTGTGTTCTTTTGTCCCAACGTGGTCTTTTACATCGCTAATTCCTCCGTGTCCGATCGAAAAATCTTGTCTGCACAAGGTGCAATTTGCGTAGTTTTCACCCTTTTTGGAACGGATAATTATTCCCGGATAGGCTTTTGAATATTCTTCACGGAATGACTGCAGTTTTCTTTTCGGTTTAAGACTCGTTTGCGATTTTTCTCCGGCAGATTCCATGATCGTTCGCTCGTTTGGAAACAATGGCAACAGGTGCCTCGTGCTTGGCAGCGGTGCTATAAATAGCCTCGCGCATTTAAAAAAAAAATTGTTTTAAATTAATGGAAAACCGTATTTTTTATCACTGCAACCGTAACCCGGAATAGGTTGATGAAAACCGTACTAATTACGGGAAAACCGGAGTAGTTGGCAGGTATGTTATCTTAAAGTACATTGTACAGTAAGCAGAAACAATTGAAAATATGGCAAAACGTTAATACTACAATGTTAATACTAATTAATAACATTAGAGATCGGCCGATAAATGCTTTAAAATGTAAAATCGGAAATTATCGGTATCGGTTTCAAAAAGTAAATTAATGACTTTTTAAAACGCCGCTGTACTGAACGGTACATATCCGGTAAAACACGGACGTAGGGCATACTTGCCAACCCTCCTGATTTTCCCGGGAGACTCCCGAATTTCAGTGCCCCTCCCGAAAATGTCCCGGGGCAACCATTGTCCCGAACTTCTCCCGATTTCCACCCGGACAACAATATTGGGGGCGTGCCTTAAAGGCACTGTTTTTAGCCTCCTCTACAACCTGTCGTCACGTCCGCTTTTCCTCCATACAAACAGCGTGCCGGCCCAGTCACATAACATATGCGGCTTTTACACACACGGGTCACACTGGGGGTGGCCGTATAAACAACTTTAACACTGTTACAAATATGCGCCACACTGTGAACCCACACCAAACAAGAACGACAAACACATTTCCGGAGAACATCCGCACCGTAACACAACATAAACACAACAGAACAAATACCCAGAAACCCTTGCAGCACTAACTCTTCCGGGACGCTACAATACACCCCCCCCGCTACTACCAAACCCCGCCCCCCCATCTCCCGAATTCGGAGGTCTCAAGGTTGGCAAGTATGCTCTAGTATACTCTGGACTGAAGCTGTGTGCCTTCATTGTTTTTGTAGCTGTTGTTTTGAGGCATGTTTAAAAAAAATAAAAAATAATGCACTTTGTGAAAGTCAAAGTATAGTATTTCTCATAGTTGTAGTGGGTATTAGGATTATCTCGGAGCATAACAACAACAAGAGTGTGTTGTTGCCGGTGCTGTAGCCGTGGCTAACAAGCCAGCGAGCTCGATGACTGACTAACGACACCATGTCTATGGTTTGGGATTATTTTTAAGTGTGTCTGACGGATAAAAAACTGGCAATTTGCAATGACTGCAAAAAGTTGGTTATGCGAGGAGGAACCAAGACGAGTAATTTGATCTCCCACCTCTTCAAGAATCATAAGGAGATACATGATGAATACAAACACCGAAAAAAAGTAGTACCACACAGTCTTGCACTAAATGAGGACTATGTTATCGTTTACTTTATTACTCTAGTATACTCTGGACTGAAGCTGTGTGCCTTCATTGTTTTTGTAGCTATTGTTTTGAGGCATGTTTAAAAAAAAATAATAATAATGCACTTTGTGAAAGTCAAAGTATAGTATTTCTCATAGTTGTAGTGGGTATTAGGATTATCTCGGAGCATAACAACAACAAGAGTGTGTTGTTGCCGGTGCTGTAGCCGTGGCTAACAAGCCAGCGAGCTCAATGACTGACTAACGACACCATGTCTATGGTTTGGGATTATTTTTAAGTGTGTCTGACGGATAAAAAACTGGCAATTTGCAATGACTGCAAAAAGTTGGTTATGCGAGGAGGAACCAAGACGAGTAATTTGATCTCCCACCTCTTCAAGAATCATAAGGAGATACACGATGAATACAAACACCGTAAAAAAGTAGTACCACACAGTCTTGCACTAAATGAGGACTATGTTATGGTTTACTTTATTACTCTAGTATACTCTGGACTGAAGCTGTGTGCCTTCATTGTTTTTGTAGCTGTTGTTTTGAGGCATGTTTTTAAAAAAAAAATGCACTTTGTGAAAGTCAAAGTATAGTATTTCTCATAGTTGTAGTGGGTATCAGGATTATCTCAGGGAGAGTATGTCCCAAATTCCAAGCTGCTGTTTTGAGGCATGTTAAAAAAAAATAATGTGACTTAAATAATAAATATGGCAGTGCCATGTTGGCACTTTTTTCCATAACTGGAGTTGAAGTTGTTCTCTTATTTTGGAAAACCTTGTTTTTGATTGATTGATTGAAACTTGTTTTAGTAGATTGCACAGTACAGTACATATTCCGTACAATTGACCACTAAATGGTAACACCCCAATAAGTTTTTCAACTTGTTTAAGTCGGGGTCCACGTTAATCAATTCATGGTAAAATTACATTGTTTAATGCATTCAGCGGGGAATCACAACAAAATTAGGCATAATAATGTGTTAATTCCACCACTGTATATATCGGTATCGGTTGATATCAGAATCGGTAATTAAGAGTTGGACAATATCGGATATCGGCAAAAAAGCCATTATCGGACATCTCTAAATAACATATTTGTTTTTAAATGCATGTATACATTTATTGAGCCTTTTTAAAAGGAAAAAATATCACCATAGCAAATTACGCTAATTACTCGATGGTGTCAGAGATGTAGCGATATGATATATTACATATCACGGTTAATGTGACCAAAATTATCATTAAAATCAATTACATTATTATTGAATGTGCTCCAAATGTACTTACACACACCGAACTCTTTGAACTTGGGTTTATATTTGAAAAAGAAATAATACATTTTGTTCTGGCTTCTTAAGAGCCATATCATTTTTATTTCGGGGTTTAAAATAGGTTGATCTTCTTCCATTTTAATTTGCAAAAGGTTTCAGAGTGTTTTTTTTTAAGGATAAATAATAAACGCGATTTGGGTTATTGTGACGACAAGCGACTCCACTTCCTGTTATTATTCCTTCGTACACAATAGAGTAATGTGTTTATACAAGTTTATATTGGAGAATGTCGTTTCTTGATGGGGAAAGATGCTTATGTCTCTCGTATTCATGTTAGCATTTAAGCTAGCTGATGAGCTGCCGCTAACATGCTTCTACAGTAAATGAGCAGTATCACCGGTCTGGGAATTAGTCAAAGTGTTAACAATCACGGTTTTACGATCATATTTATCTAAAAACGGTAATACTGACCGTTGGGAGTTGTACCGCGGGTTACAGTGACGTGCGGTGAGGTTGATGGCTGGTGAGGCACTGACTTCATCACAGTCAGATTTACAAACATATGAACCCTAAAGAGTATCTTATTCACCATTTGATTGGCAGCAGTTAACGGCTTATGTTTAAAAGCTCATACCAGCATTCTTCCCTGCTTGGCACTCAGCATCAAGGGTTGGAATTGGGGGTTAAATCACCAAAAATTATTCCCGGGTGCGGCGCCGCTGCTGCCCACTGCTCCCCTCACCTCCCAGGGATGGGTCAAATGCAGAGGACATTTCACCACACCTAGTGTGTGTGACAATCATTGGTACTTTAACTTAACTTTAACTTTACACATACAAACTGTAGCACACAAAAAAGCACATTTAATTAAAAAAACTTTATTATGGTCTTACCTTTACTTATAAGTGCGGGAACAGTGGTGTTCGTGTTGGAGGAGTTGTGAATGAATGAAATATGAAATCCGTGCTGCAGTCTGTAGGTGTACCTAATGTTGTGTCCCTGCAGTCGTTCACGGCTCCTCCGGCGCGAGCATTGTTGTTTTTGCACTTTTTGGCTTCTTGTTAAGTGACTTTTTTGGGTGGATTCAGTCTTGCACGTGGAGGGTTTGGGTGTGGGCTTTGGTTGGTGTGGCGCTCCCGTCGGGGGGTGCATTCTGCGGCGGGGGTGCATTAACCGGCACCAGGAGGCGGGATTACTGCGAGCCTCACACAGTGAGTCTTCGCAGCAGTTTTATGATTGCTCAGCACAAGAAATACGTTACACACATACAGTTGTTGACAAAATACACTGTACATTATTTACCTCAGCTAACTAAACTATGGAAATGTATAATATAGTTCATATAGCAATACGGTCTCACTGCACAGCAGGCCAGCACTTAGCCGAGTCCGCAATCCATGTTGAGGCACAACTGAGTGACGTGCCTCAACTGGCTGCTGATCACCGCACCGTCTCTTCTCAGTATTTGAACGGCAAATGTGAAAATTCCGCGATTTTGAATAAAAATAATCTAAAACTGGTGAAGTTAAATGGAAAACAACTTTATAGTATAATCACTGAATACATCCATCCATCCATCCATTTTCTACCGCTTATTCCCTTTTGGGGTCGCGGGGGGCGCCGGAGCCTATCTCAGCTACAATCGGGCGGAAGGCGGGGTACACCCTGGACAAGTCGCCACCTCATCGCAGGGCCAACACAGATAGACAGACAACATTCACACTCACATCCACACACTAGGGCCAATTTAGTGTTGCCAATCAACTTATCCCCAGGTGCATGTCTTTGGAAGTGGGAGGAAGCCGGAGTACCCGGAGGGAACCCACGCAGTCACGGGGAGAACATGCAAACTCCACACAGAAAGATCCCGAGCCCGGGATTGAACCCAAGACTACTCAGGACCTTCGTATTGTGAGGCAGATGCACTAACCCCTCTGCCACCGTGAAGCCCCACTGAATACATATAATTTAATTAATTGTTTTTCTTTTTACATTTTTTTTCTTTCCATGATGGCAGGTGAGGCCCCTCCAGTGACCACACGTCACTGGCGGGTTATCATAATATCATTTATTGTTACATACCTATGTGCACATGTGCACACGCTTGATTATTTGCATATTGTTTCTGGCAGGCGGCACTGCAAAAACTGAAATCTAAAAAGATTAAATATCTCAAATAAGGGTGATATTTGCTTATTTTCTGTCTGATAAGATCATTCTTCTCACTAAGCAGATTTTATGTTAGAGTGTTTTACTTGTTTTAAGTTTTTTGGTCCAAAATGATCTCAGTAAGATATTACAGCTTGTTGCTGAGATTTGATAACCTATATTGAGTAAAACATGCTTGAAACTAGAATATCAACTGTTGCAAAGCTGTGTCATTAACACTCACAAGTATAAAACTACTTTTTTTAAAGTAACCATTTCTTATTTTAAGCATGTAAAAAAGAAATCATGACTTTGACACAATTGTGTCTAATATTAAAACAGATGACAGCCAAATGGACTTTGCTGTTTTATTTTCAATGAAACAAGAGAAAATACGTACTCATAGTAGTACAGTTGTTATTAGTGAGAATATACTTATTTTAAGGTATTTTTGGGTTCATTGAGGTTAGCTAATTTTACTTGTTTTGGAAAGTCTTGACAAGCCAAATTTTCTTGTTCTATTGGCAGATAATTTTGCTTAGTTCAAATAAAATACCCCTCATTTTTGTATTTTTTTTTCTTGTTTTTGAACAACGTTTTGCAGTGGGTGTTGCCTCCTACTCTGTTCCGTAAAAAACACCTCCGTCTTGTATTCGTCTGAACAATAACTCTGTTCTAAGAGAATACAGCTTGTAGATTCAACATGCACAATTTATTTATACAATTTTAAATTGGGGTAAGTCGTTTCTCAATGGAGAAAGACGATGTCTCGTTTTCATGTTAGCATTTAAGCCAGCGAGCTGGCGTCCGTTTTCCCATGAGTTTAGCAAGGGGCCGTTATCAATCACGGTTTTTCGATCATTTTAATCTAAAACGGTAGCCAAAGTGAGTTTTACCGCGGTTATCATTAATGTCGCTTATCGTTACGTCCCTAGTCATGACACAAAACTTAACTTTTGTGTGTGAACAGGTAAAACAGAAGGTTTTTGTTTGTGTCATAAGAAATATATGATACTGCAAAACATGAAGTTATTGACTTACGGGTGTTGTTGACGCTCAACATGATTTTGGGGGGGATTCAATGCAAGTGTGTGCTGATTTTAAAGGCCTACTGAAATGAATTTTTTTTATTTAAACGGGGATAGCAGGTCCATTCTATGTGTCATACTTGATCATTTTGCGATATTGCCATATTTTTGCTGAAAGGATTTAGTATAGAACAACGACGATAAAGTTCGCAACTTTTGGTCGCTGATAAAAAAAAAAGCCTTGCGCGTACCGAAAGTAGCGTGACGTCACAAGTTGAAAGTCTCCTCGCATTTCCCCATTGTTTACACCAGCAGCGAGAGCGATTGGGACCGAGAAAGCGACAATTACCCCATTAATTTGAGCCAGGATGAAAGATTCGTGGATGAGGAACGTGAGAGTGAAGTATTAGAGTGCAGTGCAGGATGCATCTTTTTTCACTCTGACCGTAACTTAGGTACAAGGTACACTTAGGTACACCTACTCAGTGGCCTAGTGGCTAGAGTGTCCGCCCTGAGATCAGTAGGTTGTGAGTTCAAACCCCGGCCGAGTCATACCAAAGACTATAAAAATGGGACCCATTACCTCCCTGCTTGGCACTCAGCATCAAGGGTTGGAATTGGGGGTTAAAGCACCAAAAATGATTGCCGGGCGCGGCCACCGCTGCTGCCCACTGCTCCCCTCATCTCCCAGGGGGTGATCAAGGGTGATGGGTCAAATGCAGCGAATAATTTCGCCACACCTGGTGTGTGTGTGACAATCATTGGTACTTTAACTTTAACTTTTAAGGGCTCATTGGATTCCACACTCTCTCTTTTTTCTATTGTGGATCACGGATTTGTATTTTAAACCACCTCGGATACTATATCCTCTTGAAAATGAGAGTCGAGAACGCGAAATGGACTTTCACAGTGACTTTTATCTCCACGACAATACATCGGTGAAACACTTTAGCTACGGAGCTAACGTGATAGCATCGGACTTAACTGCAGATAGAAACAAAATAAATAAACCCCTGACTGGAAGGATAGACAGAAAATCAACAATACTATTAAACCATGGACCTGTAACTACACGGTTAATGCTTTCCAGCCTGGCGAAGCTTAACAATGCTGTTGCTAACGACGCCATTGAATCTAACTTAGCTACGGGACCTCGACAGAGCTATGATAAAAACATTAGCTCTCCACCTACGCCAACCCTCATCTGCTCATCAACACCGAAGCTCACCTGCGTTCCAGCGATCGACGGAGCAACAAAGGACTTCACCCGATCATCGATGCGGTCGGCGGCTAGCGTCGGATAGCGTCGGATAGCGCGTCTGCTATCCAAGTCAAAGTCCTCCTGGTTGTGTTGCTGTAGCCAGACGCTAATACACCGATCGCATCTACAGCTTTCTTCTTTGCAGTCTCCATTGTTCATTAAACAAAATCCAAAAGATTCACCAACACAGATGTCCAGAATACTGTGGAATTTTGCGATGAAAACTGAGCTTTTTGTATTAGATACAATGGCGTCCCAATACTTCCGTTTCAACCATCGACGTCACGCGCATACGTCATCATACCTAGACGTTTTCAACCGGAAGTTTCGCAGAAAATTTAAAATTGCACTTTATAAGTTAACCCGGCCGTATTGGCATGTGTTGCAATGTTAAGATTTCATCATTGATATATAAACTATCAGACTGCGTGGTCGGTAGTAGTGGGTTTCAGTAGGCCTTTAAAGATAATGTACATGTCATTGTATATCTGATAGATCACTATATTCACGAACATTTGTATGCTCGTACAACACTTAAAACCTTAAGCATAGCCGTATGTGGAATTAAATTATGGAATGGATTAACCAAAAGAAATCAAACAAAGCACCAATATGATTCAGTTTAAGAGACGGTTCAAACTACAAGTGTTCACATAGTACACAGAAGAACAATTATGATGAACATCTTTAACCCTTTTTTTTTTTTTTTAGATAAAGATTATGTATGTATTACATTTTTTTTTTTTACTACCATGGTATATTATTTATTTATTCACTGTTCTGTTACAGAGAACAAGGAAATGGGATAAAATTGCAATGGTATGAAAAGGGGTAGGATTAAATAAGCTCAGCTTCTTCCTACTCCTTTTCGGACGAGCTGTAATGAAACAACTGGAAATATGTGATGCATTATATTGTATCGTATGCATGTCCGAAATAAACTGAAACTGAACTGAACTGAACAGGTGCGTTATTATGCACGACCAAGTCTGTGGTACAGTATGCGTGTATGTGGTGTGCTAAAAAGCAAGAGTTGCACTGCCATCTACCGTTGGAACTACAAGCTGGACAGACAGTCCTGTTATAATGTGTTTAAAGCGAAAATACCCACCAAAAAACAGTCGTTAAATAATAAATGAATGTATGTGAAAGAAAGAAATACGATAAAAATATGCACAAATGGAGGAAAACACTTTGATTATGTCGGCAACGCTCATGTGCAGACTGAGAGGTAGGATAGAATAGAGAATAGAAAGTACTTTATTGATCCCTGGGGGAAATTCAGCACCACAGTTCGCTCACAATAAACACTTAGGTATTTTTTTTACATGTGAATAATATAAATACAGTCTATTATACAGCATTATTCACATGTGAATAATATAAATACAGTCTATTATACAGCATTATTCACATGTGAATAATATAAATACAGTCTATTATACAGCATTATTCACATGTGAATAATTTAGATACAGTCTATTATACAGCATTATTCACGTGAATAATATAAATACAGTCTATAATACAGCATTATTCACATATGAATAAAATAAATACAGTCTATTATACAGCATTATTCACATGTGAATAATTTAGATACAGTCTATTATACAGCATTATTCACGTGTGAATATAAATACAGTCTATTATACAGCATTATTTACATGTGAATAATATAAATACAGTCTATTATACAGCATTATTCACATGTGAATAATATAGTCTATTATACAGCATTATTCACATGTGAATAATATAAATACAGTCTATTATACAGCATTATTCACATGTGAATAATATAAATACAGTCTATAATACAGCATTATTCACATATGAATAAAATAAATACAGTCTATTATACAGCATTATTCACATGTGAATAATTTAGATACAGTCTATTATACAGCATTATTCACGTGTGAATAATATAAATACAGTCTATTATACAGCATTATTCACATGTGAATAATATAAATACAGTCTATTATACAGCATTATTCACATGTGAATAATATAGTCTATTATACAGCATTATTCACATGTGAATAAGATAAATACAGTCTATTATACAGCATTGTTCACCTGTGAATAATATAAATACAGTCTATTATACAGCATTATTCACATGTGAATAATATAAATACAGTCTATTATACAGCATTATTCACATGTGAATAATATAGTCTATTATACAGCATTATTCACATGTGAATAATATAGTCTATTATACAGCATTATTCACATGTGAATAATATAGTCTATTATACAGCATTATTCACCTGTGAATAATATAAATAGTCTATTATACAGCATTATTCACATGTGAATAATATAAATAGTCTATAATACAGCATTATTCACATGTGAATAATATAAATATAGTCTATAATACAGCATTATTCACATGCGAATAATATAAATACAGTATTATACAGCATTGTTCACCTGTGAATAATATAAATACAGTCTATAATACAGCATTATTCACATATGAATAACGTAAATACAGTCTATTATAAAGCATTATTCACCTGTGAATAATATAAATACGGTCTATAATACAGCATTATTCACATGTGAATAATATAAATAGTCTATTATACATCATTATTCACATGTGAATAATATAAATACAGTCTATTATACAGCATTATTCACATGTGAATAATATAAATACAGTCTATTATACAGCATTATTCCCATGTGAATAATATAAATACAGTCTATAATACAGCATTATTCACATGTGAATAATATAAATACAGTCTATTATACAGCATTGTTCACCTGTGAATAATATAAATACAGTCTATAATACAGCATTATTCACATATGAATAATGTAAATACAGTCTATTATAAAGCATTATTCACCTATGAATAATATAAATACGGTCTATAATACAGCATTATTCACATGTGAATAATATAAATACAGTCTATTATACATCATTATTCACCTGTGAATAATATATTATACAGCATTATTCACATGTGAATAATATAAATACAGTTAATTATACAGCATTATTCACATGTGAATAATATAAATACAGTCTATTATACAGCATTGTTCACCTGTGAATAATATAAATACAGTCTATAATACAGCATTATTCACATATGAATAATGTAAATACAGTCTATTTTAAAGCATTATTCACCTGTGAATAATATAAATACGGTCTATAATACAGCATTATTCACATGTGAATAATATAAATACAGTCTATTATACATCATTATTCACCTGTGAATAATATATTATACAGCATTATTCACATGTGAATAATATAAATACAGTCTATTATACAGCATTATTCACATGTGAATAATATAAATACAGTCTATTAAGGTGTCGACTTAAACGTGTTGCACTGTATTACTGTAAAACATACTGAGAGAATGTACGTATAACCCCAATAAATGCCTTAACCCCGATGGATGCGGTTGAGTAACCAAAAAAAAAAAAGTAACCAAACATTATATGAAGAAATAATCTTATATTCAGGCTTTACCATTCATATTTCTGCTTTAAAACATGGCAGCTGTGAGACGTTGATTTAACCCCGTGGTTCTCATTTATTTTCTCCCCCCCCAGCTGTTAATATATATATTTTTTGAACCTGTATGTGTCAAGATAGTTCTTTACCAACATTAAAGAAGCTATTACGCCATTGCCCCGTGGCGCATCCCCAGGGGGGGCCCGCCCCACTATTTAAGAAGCACTGCATTAAACGTTTGGAACTTGCTCAGTTAGATTTTTCTAGGGAACATGAACACACACACACACACAAGTCCTCGTGCTGTGAAATGGATGTTCTCAATAGGTTGCAGAAATAGGCGTCTGGCACCACTACGTTGTCCGACACCTTCCAAAATGTGTTTCCATGGAAACTGTTGCCATGGCGGCATTGCTACCAGACGAGAGATGCAGAATGTGGAAAGGGGAAAAAAAGGAGGATTTAAAAAAAAAAACTAAACTAAAAAAACACTGCTGTTCATTGCATTTTGATTTGGGGGCCTCTCACGTTTGTACGACATGTTCGGGGGTGGGGGGTCTTACTGCATTCCGGTGATACTAAGATGTCTTGTGTGAAGCCCCCCCTGCCCCCATAAACATCCCAGACCCTCCCCTCTTCCTAAAACTCCTGTTCAGAAAGAGCATTAAATAGGAGGATTAAGCAAGAACTGAACTCATTCAGGAGGTGTTTAAGTAGTGAAATATGTTTCCCACTGCATGAAGATCACTTTCCCTCCAGATTGGAGTCAGTTTCAATCGGCATCGTAACGGATTCCCCAGCAAGTCGTGCCAAATCTAAATAAAGCAAACCGCCGTCACCTGCTCGCGTCTTTTTATAGAGACGATAGACAGCCGCAGTGCAAATGCGGCGACACGTGGTGCTCTTTTGTGGATTGCTTAACCGCTACTAGCGGCACTACTTGGCGACAAGAGCTTGGGTAAAACAATCTGAACAGTCCACATACTCGTACCATTAATCCCTCAGAGGTTATGTATCCTTAAAGGGGAACTGCACTTTTTTTTGGAATTGTGCCTATCATTCACAATCATTACGAAAGACATGATGAAAGATGGATTATTTTTTTTGCATTCTAAATATTAAATACTTTTGATCAAAAGTCCGCTTACAATGGAGCCACACTATTCTGCCAATAAAGTTATTAAAAAAACATCCAAACACCTCCATTAGGATTTTATATACATACGTATATATGTATATACAGGCACATTTATAATAACATTTAATATTTATGTATTTTGATCATTTTAAGCATTAAATTAAAAAAAAAACGCATCACAACTTTTGCTTTTTTTTCTTCTTCTCATCACTGATTATTTTTCGGACTATAAGGCGCACTTAAAATCTTTTCATTTTTTAAGCTTCTCAGGTGGAATTATTTCCCATTCTTGCTCGATGTACAGCTTAAGTTGTTCAACAGTCCGGGGGTCTCCGTTGTGGTATTTTAGGCTTCATAATGCGCCACACATTTTCAATGGGAAACAGGTCTGGACTACAGGCAGGCCAGTCTAGTACCTGCACTCTTTTACTATGAAGCCACGTTGATGTAACACGTGGCTTGGCATTGTCTTGCTGAAATAAGCAGGGGCATCCATGGTAACGTTGCTTGGATGGCAACATATGTTGCTCCAAAACCTGTATGTACCTTTCAGCATTAATGGCGCCTTCACAGATGTGTAAGTTACCCATGTCTTGGGCACTAATACACCCCCATACCATCACAGATGCTGGCTTTTCAACTTTGCGCCTATAACAATCCGGATGGTTCTTTTCTTCTTTGGTCTGGAGGACACGACGTCCACAGTTTCCAAAAACAATTTGGAAATGTGGACTCGTCAGACCACAGAACACTTTTCCACTTTGTATCAGTCCATCTTAGATGAGCTCAGGCCCAGCAGAGCCGACGGCGTTTCTGGGTGTTGTTGATAAACGGTTTTCGCCTTGCATAGGAGAGTTTTAACTTGCACTTACAGATGTAGCGACCAACTGTAGTTACTGACAGTGGGTTTCTGAAGTGTTCCTGAGCCCACGTGGTGATATCCTTTACACACTGATGTCGCTTGTTGATGCAGTACAGCCTGAGGGATCGAAGGTCACGGGCTTAGCTGCTTACGTGCCGTGATTTCTCCAGATTCTCTGAACCCTTTGATGATATTACGGACCGTAGATGGTGAAATCCCTAAATTCCTTGCAATGGCTGGTTGAGAAAGGTTTTTCTTAAACTGTTCAACAATTTGCTCACGCATTTGTTGACAAAGTGGTGACCCTCGCCCCATCCTTGTTTGTGAATGACTGAGCATTTCATGGAATCTACTTTTATACCCAATCATGGCACCCACCTGTTCCCAATTTGCCTGTTCACCTGTGGGATGTTCCAAATAAGTGTTTGATGAGCATTCCTCAACTTTATCAGTATTTATTGCCACCTTTCCCAACTTCTTTGTCACGTGTTGCTGGCATCAAATTCTAAAGTTAATGATAATTTGCAAAAATAAAAAATGTTTATCAGTTTGAACATCAAATATGTTGTCTTTGTAGCATATTCAACTGAATATGGGTTGAAAATGATTTGCAAATCATTGTATTCCGTTTATATTTACATCTAACACAATTTCCCAACTCATATGGAAAAAGGGTTTGTACATAACATAAATAAAATTGAAAATCAAAGAATGCATAAATAAAATAGAAACATTCTTTCTACATAAAATAAATAACATAGTTGTGCAAATAATACAAAATGTATCAAACTCAGATAAAAAATAAATTTGCAGGCAGGCACTTTTTAATTCCCAGTCGACAATGTAATGGACTGTCACACACGTACGCTTCTGTGGTCCTACTAGAACAGTGTTTTTCAACCTTTTTTGAGCCAAAGCACATTTTTTTCATAAAGAAAATAGGGAGGCACACCACCAGCAAAAAAGGTTAAAAATGAAACTCCACCAGGTTGTCGTGCCTTATTTTGAGTTTGTTGTTGTTTCCTGTGTGTGTAGTACTTTAGTTCCTGTCTTGCGCTGTTATTTTGGTGACCTTTCCTGTTTTGTTGGTGTTCTCCTGTAGCAGCTTCACGCCTTCCTTTGAGTGCTATTGCCTGCACCAGCTTTGTTTTTGCAATCAAGACTATTGAAGTTGTGCGTACGCTATCCTTCTCTTGTGGGGACATTGTTGATTGTCATGTCATGTACGGATGTGCTTTGTGGACGCCGTCTTTGCTCCACACGCTGTAAGTTTTTGCTGTCGTCCAGCATTCTGTTTTTGTTGACTTTGTAGCCAGTTCAGTTTTACTTTTGTTTTACATAGCCATCCCTATGCTTCAGTGCCTTTTCCCTAGCGGGACTTGCCTTTTGTTAATTTTTGGTTCAAGCGTTACATACCTTTTTACCTGCACGCTGTCTCCCGCTGTGCTCTGCATATTGGGATCACGACAAACCATCCTCGACGCGTTCCCACTTCTACAAAGCAATGAACTACCTGCTGCCACCTACTGATATGGGAGTATTACAAGATTACCCTGCCAAGCTTTACACAGCACAGGCACTAGACAACGGCACATTATTATGATTATTGATTAGCAAAAAATATTTTTTGGACCAATTAGGTGAAGTTGCATTATTTCCCACGGCACACCAGACAATATCTCACGGCACACTATGCCGCGGCACAGTGGTTGAAAATCACTGTACTAGACCACACGTCTGTGGTCAGCGCCAAGTAAGTGACTTGACTTAATTGTGCGACTATGATCTTGTTGTTCGTTTCAAAATGACTATTTAATGTCAAAATATAAAGAGTACAAATAATTAACAAAATGTCAGCTACTGTCTTGTTGTAAAACACCACTGAAAATGAAATGTAGCATTTAGACAGGCTATACTGTAGCAAAAGTCATCACATGTCCACAATCATGTGTGTTCATAAATGTGTATTCCACCTCTTCCATGTCGAGAGCAGTTTTGATTTGGGCTTACATGGTAAACAACTCAAATGTTGGCCATTGTTTTATCCAGACGCATGCATTTGTCCAAATGTGACGCATTGTGGGTTCCCTGAACGTGGTCTACATCGCTAAAAGAAAATTATAAGGAAGAGAATCCCTCTGCCATCTTACACTAGTTTTTTTTAATATATAAATCGCCCGCTTGAAAAATTCCCTCTTCTCTTCTACAACTCTCTCGTCGTCATTTGGGATGTTTGTTGTGATTTCACTTCCTGGTTCCATGACTATGTTGCCTTTGATTGGCCTAATCTCAACCAATCGTGACTCATCATAGTAAACAACCAACCAATCATGGATGTTCTTATATGTGCAAGCATGTCTTGGAAGGAGGAAGGGGAGGGGTTTAGTAAACTATATCGATAATACTATATTTTATTAATTCATATCTTGTTTAAAATACATCGATATATCGTACAAACTCGATATATCGCCGGCTTCGCTGGGCCCGAACTCATCCAAGATGGACTGATGCAAAGTGGAAAAGTGTTCTGTGGTCTGACGAGTCCATCCATAAAATCCATCCATTTTCTACCGCCTGTCCCTTTCGGGTTTGCGGGGGGTGCTGGAGCCTATCTCAGCTGCATTCGGGCGGAAGGCAGGGTACACCCTGGACAAGTCGCCACCTCATCACAGTGCCAACACAGATAGACAGACAACATTCACACTCACATTCACACACTAGGGCCAATTTAGTGTTGCCAATCAACCTATCCCCAGGTGCATGTCTTTGGAGGTGGGAGGAAGCCGGAGTACCCGGAGGGAACCCACGCAGTCACGGGGAGAACATGCAAACTCCACACAGAAAGATCCCGAACCTGGGATTGAATTTAAGACTACTCAGGACCTTCGTATTGTGAGGCACATGCACTAACCCCTGACCAACCGTGCTGCCCGTTCTGACGAGTCCACATTTCAAATTGTTTCTGGAAACTGTGGACGTTGTGTCCTCCGGAACAAAGAAGTAAAGAACCATTCGGATTGTTATAAGCGCAAAGTTGAAAAGCCAGCATCTGTGATGGTATGGGGGTGTATTAGTGCCCAAGACATGGGTACCGGTAACTTACACACCTGTGAAGGCACCATTAATGCTGAAAGGTACATACAGGTTTTGAAGCAACATATGTTGCCATCCAAGTAACGTTATTATGGACGCCCCTGCTTATTTCAGCAAGACAAGCCAAGCCACGTGTAACAACAGCGTTGCTTCGTAAAAAAAGAGTGCGGGTACTAACCTGTCTCCCATTGAAAATGTGTGGCGCAGTATGAAGCCTAAAATACGACAAAGGAGGCCCTGGACTGTTGAACAACTTAAGCTGTACGTCAAGCAAGAATGAGAAAGAATTCCACCTGAAAAGCTTAAAAAATTGGTCTCCTCAGTTCCCAAACGTTTAAAACGAGTGTTGTTAAAAGGAAAGGCCATGTAACACAGTGGTAAAAATGCCCCTGTGCCAACTTTTTTACAATGTGTTGCTGCCATTAAATTCTAAGTCAATGATTATTTGCAAAAAAAAACAAGTTTCTCAGTTGGAACATTAAATATCTTGTCTTTGCAGTCTATTCAATTGAGTATAAGCTGAAAAGGATTTGCAAATCATTGTATTCTGTTTTTATTTACAAATTACACAACGTGCCAACTTCACTGCTTTTGAATATTTATGGAAAGTAAACTAAAAATAAAATGACCTTTTATGAACTTATGGTCATGATTAATGTTAGGCCAGGAGAGAACACCTTGCTGGCGCTGACAGCACACCACTGCTGATTTCAAATTGAGACCTTTAACAAGCCTTTAGGGTCCTTTAGGGTTTCATTGAAGGCGACAGCGTAACACTACAACAAACCCGGTCCACAAAAAGCTATTTGACTGTGGCCAAGCAGACATTTTTTTTCCCCCAACAACCTTAAAGCGTCAACAACTAAGCAGCTTTGAAGTTTCCAAGCTGCTTTTCAAAATCACAGCCAGCCTTATGAGGAGTTGCTACATTTGCTGGCTGTTGCGCATCGTAAGCCTCGCACACTTCGCGAATCTTAGCCGTGACCTAAATCTTTGCTCGGGAATAAGCTTCATCAGACGGGAAAAGTACACGGACGCTTTAAGGACGAATGCCTTTCTGTGTCACAAGTCTACTTTCTTTAAGGTCAATCGTGCCAGCGATGGTCGGTCGGCGATGTCACACGTGTTCTGCTGGACACGTTTGTGCAGGCATCAATCAGGCGTGTAACGAGAGTGTGTTTTATTGTTTACACACAACCCAATCAGTGTTTGCAAACAGTACACGCGAGTGTCTCAGTAAACAAAGTCTGCAAAATGAGGTCACACGGTGCACTGGGTACAAACCATGTTGAATAATCTGTATTTGCGCCGGTCGCTCCAGCTGTGACAGAGTCACTCGCTCATCTGGCCAGCGGGATCGCTACCCAGGCGCCAGCTCTTCCTTTTGCATCGTAAATCAAATAAACACACGCTGCTCCTTTCAGGTTAGACAAACGTATGCCCTTTAAAGGCTTACTGAAATTTTTTTTTTTTATTTAAACGGGGATAGCAGATCTATTCTATGTGTCATACTTGATCATTTCGCGATATTGCCATATTTTTGCTGAAAGGATTTAGTATAGAACAACGACGATAAAGTTCGCAACGTTTGGTCGTTGATAAAAAAAAAGCCTTATCTGTATCGGAAGTAGCGTGACGTCACAAGTTGAACGTCTCCTCACATTTCCCCATTGTTTACACCAGCAGCGAGAGCGATTCGGACCGAGAAAGCGACGATTACCCCATTAATTTGAGCCAGGATGAAAGATTTGTGGATGAGGAACGTGAGAGTGAAGGATTAGAGGATTAGACATATCTTTTTTCGCTCTGACCGTAACTTAGGTACAAGGGCTCATTGGATTCCACACTCTCTCATTTTTCTATTGTGGATCACGGATTTGTATTTTAAACCACCTCGGATACTATATCCTCTTGAAAATGAGAGTCGAGAACGCGAAATGGACATTCACAGTGACTTTTATCTCCACGACAATACATCGGTGAAGCACTTTAGTTACGAAGCTAACGTGATAGCATCGTGCTTAAATGCAGATAGAAACAAAAGAAATAAACCCCTGACTGGAAGGATAGACAGAAAATCAACAATACTATTAAACCATGGACCTGTAACCCATACTTGCCAACCCTCCCGAATTTTCCGGGAGACTCCCGAAATTCAGCGCCTCTCCCGAAAACCTCCCGGGACAAATATTCTCCCGAAAATCTCCCGATTTTCAGCCGTAGCTGGAGGCCACGCCCCCTCCAGCTCCATGCACCTGAGTGAGGACAGCCTTTTTTCACGACGGGAGGACAACAGGGTGACAAGAAATAAATCATCCAGACGAGAGATAAATTGTATTATTATGTTTGTCTTACCTAAAAATAAATATATTTATTAATTAAAAAAAAAGAAAAAAAGTTTACTATATTTTGCTAAAAACATCAAAATTAATTGTATTTTTATTTGTATTTTTTCTGACTCCTTATTACATCCAGGCATTAGAATTATACATTAAAATAAACATATTTGAAATAATTAATTTTAAATTATCATAATAATTCATTTAAAATGACCATATTTAATTATTAAAATAATTGCTTGTTTATCAACAACTTTAGCATTTTATTCATTACATTTTGAAGCTCTCAGAAGCCAAGTTATGTTATATTCCTTAAGATTTATTTATGCAAGTTTGAAGTATCAATTATCTAAACACAGTTTTGTTTGCATATTTTCAGGATGTATATATATATATATATATATGAAATACTTGACTTGGTGAATTCTAGCTGTCAATATACTCCTCCCCTCTTAACCAGGCCCTGCCCCACCCCCGACCACGCCCCCACCCCCCACCTCCCGAAATCAGAGGTCTCAAGGTTGGCAAGTATGCTGTAACCACACGGTTAATGCTGTCCAGCCTGGCGAAGCCTCGCAATGCTGTTGCTAACGACGCCATTGAATCTAACTTAGCTACGGGACCTCGACAGAGCTATGATAAAAACATTAGCTCTCCACCTACGCCAACCCTCATCTGCTCATCAACACCGGAGCTCACCTGCGTTCCAGCGATCGACGACGCGACGAAGGACTTCACCCGATCATCGATGCGGTCGGCGGCCCGGAGACGGAGGAAGTTAAGGTGAGGACAGCAAAGCTGTAGTCACGGTAGCGCGTCTGCTATCCAACTCAAAGTCCTCCTGGTTGTGTTGCTGCAGCCGCCACTAATACACGATCCCACCTACAGCTTTCTTCTTTGCTGTCTCCATTGTTAATTGAACAAATTGCAAAAGATTCACCAACACAGATGTCCAGAATACTGTGGAATTTTGCGATGTAAACAGAGCTGTTTGTATTGGGACACAATGGTGTCCGAATACTTCCGCTTCAACCCGTGACGTCACGCGCAAACGTCATCATACCGAGATGTTTTCAGCCGGAAGTTTCCAGGGAAATTTAAAATTGCACTTTATAAGTTAACCCGGCCGTATTGGCATGTGTTGCAATGTTAAGATTTCATCATTGATATATAAACTATCAGACTGCGTGGTCGGTAGTAGTGGGTTTCAGTAGGCCTTTAAAGACATAATAAGTAACATTAACAAAACCATCAACTATCTTTAGTGTGTGTCAATGGCATGGGTCTTACTCATGTCAAATGTCAAATACAGATATGAAATCATGGAACCAAAAATAAAATAGGGTCAAACCTTCATTAACCACCTAACATTTAACATGATTAAGCACCACTGAAGTGTAAAAATAAGTTAACCCAAGAGCCAACAGGTCACTGAATTTACTGGCGGACTGAAGTTACACCCTAGTTCTGGTACAACTTTTTCACTTTTGACACAATAGCCATAATGAAGCCTTGCGTGCTGGCCGATACTGATAGTGATCCGATACTTTATCAGCAGGAATCAAACATACGTTTATTTTTTTGAAATGTGGAATGTTAGCAAAGGTTTGATCAAGTTAAATTACTCATAGAATAAAGGCAGTTATAAAAAACACTAACCTATCTATTAATAAACATCTGGAATGCACTTGTGCTGTCTTTAAGACCTGCTCAGTGGCCTTGTGGTTAGAGTGTCCGCCCTGAAACTTGGTAGGTCGGGAGTTCAAACCCCAGACTATAAAATAGGACCCATTGCCTCCCTCTTTGGCACTCAGCATCAAGGGTTGGAATTGGGGGTTAAATCACCAAAATGATTCCCGAGCGCATACACCGCTGCTGCTCACTGCTCCCCTCACCTCCCAGGGGGTGAACATGGTGATGGGTCAAATGCAGAGGATAATTTCATCACACCTAGTGTGTGTGTGACTATCATTGGGACTTTAACTTGAAGTGGAGTGGGAATTGTTTTTTTGGGAAACCTAATGACCACAATAAATTACTGTATTTTCTGGACTATAGAGCGCACCGGCATATAGGCCACACCCACTAAATAAAATTAAAAAATAAAAATTGTTTTTCGTGCATTCGCCGCATCGGGCTATAAGCCGCAGATATATACGTAGTGAAATAAATTATATACACAAAAACAATTTTGCAAATATGTTATCAACATACCTTGATTGTTTCCAAACGGTGTCTGTAACACGGCAGTAAAACGGCTGATCAAACAAAACAGAAGTCATCGTCATGGACCCACTAGCTGCGGAAGCTAGCTCTCCAATCAGCTAAACAGACTCAATAACTCTACTGTGACGTTTACGTTTACTGAGGAATTTATGAAACAATACAAAAAGAATACCATTGTAAGTTAATAATACTGAAGCAGACCCTCGTAGACGTGTGAGCATATTAGCTATTGCTAACGACGCGAGCTTCAGTACATTACGATAGCATGTACAAATATGCATGAAAACACTCCTACAGACTAGGGATGTCCCGATCCAGGTTTTTGCACTTCCGATCCGATACCGATATTGTTTTTGCATTTCCGATCCGATACCTATACTGACCGATACCGATACTGGCCTATCCGAGCATGTGTTAAAGTTTAAAGTTATTTAGCCTACTTAGTTGTCAGAATCATGTTGAAAAGGGTTTTAGTACTCTTGATAACAACTAGCTAGCCGAAGTAGGGGAGTTTGAATAATACACAATGGTTGGTAACAAGAAACTGACCTGTTTATTCAAGGATAAACACAAAATTATACATGACAAACAGAAATGGCATCATTGAACTAGGGCTGGGCGATATGGCCTTTTTTTTAATATTGCGATATTTTAAGGCCATATTGCGATACACAATATATATCTCGATATTTTGCCTTAGCCTTGAATGAACACTTGATGCATATAATCACAGCAGTATGATGATTCTATGTGTTTTGATTGATTGATTGAGACTTTTATTAGTAGGTTGCACAGTGAAGTACATATTCCGTACAATTGACCACTAAATGGTAACACCCCAATAAGTTTTTCAACTTGTTTAAGTCGGGGGTCATGATACAGATATATACTATCAGATATATACTATCATCATAATACAGTCATCACACAAGATAATCACATTGAATTATTTACATTATTTATAATCCAGGGTGTGGAGGGGGGCGCCGGATGTAAGTGTCAAAAAGACAGCCAAAAGAGTTTGATATGAGAATAAATCTAAAGTTAAAATATAGGGTAGAAATGCACCCATTTGCAGGAAATGTAGTCTTGATTTTCAAAATGTTCTTTCAAGGCTTGCATGTCTACATTAAAACATTCTTCTTCATACTGCATTAATATATGCTACTTTTAAACTTTCATGCAGAGAAGGAAATCACAACTAAAAAAAATCACTAATTTTTTCATACGGTGTTGATGTGGACATTTTTGCCTCAGCATTTTGATGGTGTGGACGTGTGGCACTGAATGGAGATAAGCGTCTCGACAGACGTCACAATATTTGAACAATGATGAAGAAAACTGTTTTCTCTGTCGTGTCGGTGTGTTGAAAATTGTTATGCGCTTATTTTTTTATTAGATTTTGTGCGTGGCATAGATTTGCTATGCGCAGAGGACGCTTAAACAGTGCGCAATTGCACAGGCGAGCACCTTAGAGGGAGCGTTGCTCGCACGACTGCGCTAGCATCACAGCTAACGTTAGCCATGCTGCTACCTCTCTGCTCGGGGAGGACGTATACGTGTGTGACGTATGACGTGACAGTATGTGACGTGTGTCGTGACAGTATGTGACGTGTGTAAGAAGGTGCGCTGCTGTCTGTGAGAGGGAGACACAGGAAAGAGTGAGAAGAGCCTGTCGTGTAATGCCAGCAGCTAAAAGCAACTGCGTGAGAATTCACAGACATGTGGATGTGTTGAAGGTGTGCTGGAAAATGCGGAATGGAAATTACGGAGCAGCAGAAAAGTGGAATGTATTATTTAAATCGGTGCGTTGGAAAACACGGACCAGAGGTTTTTTTTAAACTGGATCTGGATCGGCATTTTCCCATGCCTTGCCGATACGCAATTTTTGGCAAATATCGGCAGCCGATCCGATCCAAATATCGGATCGGGACATCCCTACTACAGACATCACACATGAGACAGTCTAATTAGCATGAATTGTTTTAGTTAATTTGTCAAACTTACAAACATTGCTTGGAGTGATGAATGAAGAATCCATATGAGTAGATACGCTATGGACGATTAGAAGACGGAACGGCACTTGTACTTCCAGTTCAAAGCTTTAAACAGCATGAAGCACTGTAGCCATTCACCCAGCAGCACCTGAACTGACGAACTCATCCAAAAAATGGCGCTATTGCACAAATAATAACACACCATTTCAACATATTTACCCTTTCTCACCATTGTGTGTTATACTCAACGGTTAACTTGACATCTTTATATGGTCGACGCCTCAATCATTGGTATGTGTTCATCTACAAAACCATTCTGGGTATCCCTCCATCTTATCTATCTTGTCTTTTAACAAAGAAACAAGGAAGTCACAATCTTCGTTCAATGAATGTTCTGCAATTTGTCGTCCCCAAAGTAAGAACTGAACTGGGCAAGAAAGCATTTAGGTTTTCAGCACCGAAGGCTTGGAATAACCCACAATTGAATCTTCAACTTCAAATCCTTGTTACATTAAATGAGTTTAAAGCTTCTGTGAAAGGCTTGCAGTCTACCTTGTCTGTATGCACATGTGTCATGTGAGCCCGTTTTAATGTTGTAAATTTGATGTTTTATGTGTTGTTTACTGTTTTTAATGTAACCTTGCTACTCCCCTCTTGGCCAGGTCTCCCTTGGAAAAGAGATCTTTGATCTGAATGGGATTTTACCTCGTTAAATAAAGGCTAAATAATTTTTTTACATGTTTAATGAAAACTATTTGCCTTATGGAACTCAGCAAAGAAAAAGGTATAAATTAGCCGCACCGTTTTAACCAGGGTTAAAAAAAAATAGCGGTTCCTAGTCCGGAATTTAAAATTGATGTGGACACAGTTGTTACTGGATATTGTCTAATATGCTTCTGCTATTGAGACTTTGTATGTGTAAATAATATGCAACTATAATTATTTGATACTTGTGCTGCTTCAGACTGCAATATTGTTCAATGATTATTACCGTATTTTTCGGAGTATAAGTCGCACCGGAGTATAAGTCGCACCTGCCGAAAATGCATAATAAAGAAGGAAAAAAATATGTATAAGTCGCACTGGAGTATAAGTCGCATTTTTGGGGGAAATTTATTTGATAAAACCCAACACCAAGAATAGACATTTGAAAGGCAATTTAAAATAAATAAAGAATAGTGAACAACAGGCTGAATAAGTGTACGTTATATGAGGCATAAATAACCAACTAAAACGTGCCTGGTATGTTAACGTAACATATTATGGTAAATAACTATAACATATAGAACATGCTATACGTTTACCAAACAATCTGTCACTCCTAATCGCTAAATCCCATGAAATCTTATACGTCTAGTCTCTTACGTGAATGAGATAAATAATATTATTTGATATTTTACAGTAATGTGTTAATAATTTCACACATAAGTCGCTCCTGAGTATAAGTCGCACCCCCGGCCAATCTATGAAAAAAACTGCGACTTATAGTCCGAAAAATACGGTAAGTTATGTCTAGCATGTGTGCTAAGCTGTTGTGTAGCTACGAGATCCTAGTAGCTTATGGCCTACCGATGACTTGACTAACATACAAGACCATGTTTGTGTGTTTTATGGAGGAAACTCCAAATGGTTGTACAGCTTTACACAAGTAGGACTGCTTGTATTGAAGCGCTTCCATCAGAGATTTTACATGCAAGCCCACAGAATCCTTGCTATTTAGCTAAAACGAACCAATATCCGATATCAATTTTGGATCGGGACATCACTAGTTTGACATTTCGGTCAAATTTTCCAATCGTGCACCCTTTGGAAGCAGCACTTGTGTTTACAATCCAGCGTAAATTAAGCAATACCATGAACAGCTCCCGCCATCAGTGTGTGAATGTGTGTGTGAATGGGTGAATGTGGTGATACTGTCAAAGCGCTTTGAGTACCTTGAAGGTAGAAAAGCGCTATACAAGTATAACCCATTTATTTATTATTTATAACACACCAGCTTCCTACGCAGTGGCCTCGTGGTTAGAGTGTCCGCCCTGAGATCAGTAGGTCGTGAGTTCAAACCCCGGCCGAGTCATACCAAAGACCAAAAAAATGGGACCCATTACTAGGGATGATACTCGAAACCGGTTTTACCGGTTGTCCGATAAGAAAAGAACCGAGTCCTTGGACTTGAATCTCTTTTTGAGAACGGGTACCCGTTATCGAAACCACTATAGTAAAGAAAAAGAGTTGGTTCTTTATTCGAATCCCTGGGAACGAATCCCGTCCCGACCAGAAATGACGTCACGTAGCTCAGTCATTAGGCGCAGATAGGGAAAGCAGGAAAAACAATGGACCGAAAAAAGCGCTCCAAGGTGTAGTAAACTTCAAAACAAAAGGTATAATCCAATGAATAACTTTACTGAGAGATTTGAGCAGGGTACAAACACATGACGAACACTTTTACGACCAACTGGAAACATAGCAACCAGGCTAGCAACGCACCTCCTTTACGGCAGCTGTCGCAACGTTCTTAAAGCAACCGCAGCACATACATACATACACATATATACAACATATATGACATCTACCTTTTTTAACTTTTGTTTTTCTTTCCTTGTAAACAAAACACAATCACACTGTATATGTGTTGTCTGTCTATTTATAAATAATGCAGACGAGGCGTGTTGGCTGAGTTCTTGACGTTTACTTTCACAGCGTGCTCATAACCTCATTCTTAGCTGCCGGGTGGCGACATGCAACAACACTTTTCGGGGCTAGCGCATGCTCGTCACTCCCGTTGCATGCTGGGTAGTGTAGTTGTTATATTCCCTAGCCTAGCTCATAACATCACATCTTTCCCCCTATAAAGAAATAATGTTAACTCAATAAAGTGTATTTCTTTTTTTAGCTTTAACTTTTCATTTTTTTAGCGTTGTAACCACATTTGCAAACAACTTTTCTCTTCATAGAATTTTCTTTCAATAAAGAAATAAAGTGCAAAAATGTCAAAGCATCATAACAAACAGTTATGTCAGATAGCAGCAGAAGTGCACTTTTTGGAGAGCTGTATTATTTTCAGTTGTGTGCCCAAGGGACTGATTTTATTTAACACTATATTATTATTTATACACCTATAGTGATCACAGAGACAGGTTGTTTTTGTGTTACTGTATATATTTGTTTTTCTGAAAAATCCCACTTAATATACTTTGGGTAACAACAGTCAATATTTATTTATTTTATTTTATTTTTTTAGGGGGGGGTAACAGTCAATATTTATTTATTTATTAGATTTTATTTTTTTCTTATATAATAAAAGTGAGCTTTGTTAAACCAAATATTGTGTGTTTTTTTCCATATACAACAACCTATCTGGACTCGATAAGAGAATCAATAAGGAATCGGTTCGATAAGAGGATTCAATAATAGGCTCGAACTCGATCATTTCTTATCAAACATCATCCCTACCCATTACCTCCCTGCTTGGCACTCAGCATTAAGGGTTGGAATTGGGGGTTAAATCACCAAAAATGATTCCCGGACACAGCCACCGCTGCTCCCCTCACCTCCCAGGGGGTACACAAGGGGATGGGTCGAATGCAGAGGACAAATTTCACCACACCTAGTGTGTGTGTGACAATCATTGGTACTTTAACTTTAATTTTTCTGCAACACATAGCAGGCATTACGCAACCTTCCATTAGTGAACTAGAAGGAATACTGCAATACCGCCTTTTTCCTCCAGAGGCGCCAACACTACAACAACATGGTGCTACAACGTGGTGTCTGAAAACGGCCAACAACGTTTCCACCGCGTTTAAGCTATCGAGGACGCTCACCTCGCAAGTGTTGTAGTCTTCAGAATCCAGCAGCAGGCAAAGCTTGGGCAAAAGGTCAGGCCAATTTTGTAGTTCTCCCTTTGACGCGATGGTGGTGATGAGAATACCTGTTTAAACAGGCACGCTCTGATAAATACCTCAAGTAGTGCGTTTAACTGTGCAGGCTAATGAGTCATCCTTACCCACTGTGGCGCGGATGAGAGCCGAGGAGTCTCCAATGTTTTCCAGGCACTCTCTCTTTATGAAATCAGAAACGCCGTTGGGGAAGTTCTGATAGTGGGCTTTCACATTGTTTTTCAGTATCAGGCCACTCAGGGAGCGTGTCGGCTCATCTGCAAACACAAAGGTGACACTTCAGTGACTCAGTCATGAATCATAAACTGGACTGGACTCTCACACTATTAACTAGATCAGGGGTCGGCAACCCGCGGCTCTAGAGCCGCATGCCGCTCTTTAGCGCCGCCCTAGTGGCTCCCTGAAGCTTTTTCAAAGATGTATGAAAAATGGAAAAGGATGAGGGGAAAAAAATATATTTTTTGTTTTAATATGGTTTCTGTAGGAGGACAAACATAACACAAACCTCCCTAATTGTTATAAATCCCACTGTTTGTATTAAACATGCTTCACTGATTCGAGTATTTGGCGAGCGCCGTTTTGTCCTACTAATTTTGGCGGTCCTTGAACTCACCGTAGTTTGTTTACATGTATAACTTTCTCCGACTTTCTTGGATGTGTTTTATGCCACTTCTTTTTCTGTCTCATTTTGTCCACCAAACTTTTAATGTTGTGCATGAATGCACAAAGGTGAGTCTTGTTGATGTTATTGACTTGTGGGGAGTGCTAATCGGGCATATTTGGTCACTGCATGACTGCAAGCTAATCGATGCTAACATGCTATTTAGGCTAGCTATATGTACATATTGCATCATTATGCCTCATTTGTAGGTATATTTGAGCTCATTTAGTTTCCTTTAAGTCCTCTTAATTCAATGTATATCTCATGACACACTATCTGTATGTAATATGGCTTGTAATTGTTTTGCAGCTCCAGACAGATTTGTTTTTGTATTTTTGGTCCAATATGGCTCTTTCAACATTTTGGGTTGCCCACCCCTGAACTAGATCCACTCCCCCTGTCGGGTCCCCACATCTGCGGTCCCCTCCAAGGTTTCTCATTCCATCCCATTGGGTTGAGTTTTTTTCTTGCCCTGTGGCTTGTGCAGCCCTCTGAGACGCTTGTGATTTAGGGCTATATAAATGAACTTTGATTGATTGATTGATTGATGATAAACTGCTTTTATGCAGCAAGAAAGAGAGGTGGGGCACTATTGGAGAAAATCCCCATCAAATGACCACCGTGTATGTCACAATTATGTTTTTTTCCGGAAGCAATAAAAACATTACACATTTTGTATATATGGGTGTGCATCAAGTGGCAATTAGGTCTAGTGTTGTCCCGATACCAATATTTTGGTACCGGTACCAAAACTGTATTTCGATACTTTTCTAAATAAAGGGGACCATAAAAAATTGCATTATTGGCTTTATTTTAACAAAAAATCTTACGGTACATTAAACATATGTTTCTTATTGCAAGTTTGCCCTTAAATAAAATAGTGAACATACCAGACAACTTGTACCACGGTACTGGTACTTCATAGAGGCGGTATCGTACCAAATATGATAATTGGCATCGCGGTGCTATGCTGGTACCGGTATACCGTAAAACTCTGATTAGGACATGATAGACTATAGAAATGAATTATTACGACATTTATAAACAATAAAATTAACAATTAATTACTGTTTATCAAATTGTAATATTTAAATGATTTAATTTCATTACTTTGCATAGAGAACATTACAGCGTTTTGTCGCATAACCATTTGTGCTTCAGTTGCATCAAAAGATTTATTTAAAAAATTAAAAAAATCATTCATATACATACATACATACATACATATAGTAGGGCTGTGAATCTTTGGGTGTCCAACGATTCCATTCAATATCGATTCTTGGGGTCACGATTCGATTCAAAATCGATTTTTTTTTTTTTTCAATTCAACACGATTCTCGATTCAAAAACTATTTTTTTCCCGATTCAAAACGATTCTCTATTCATTCAATACATAGGATTTCAGCAGGATCTACCCCAGTCTGCTGACATGCAAGCAGAGTAGTAGATTTTTGTAAAAAGCTTTTATAATTGTAAAGGACAATGTTTTATCAACTGATTGCAATAATGTAAATTTGTTTTAACTATTAAATGAACCAAAAATATGACTTATTTTATCTTTGTGAAAATATTGGACACAGTGTGTTGTCAAGCTTATGAGATGCGATGCAAGTGTAAGACACTGTGACACTATTGTTCTTTTCTTCTTTTTTTCTTATAAATGTCTAATGATAATGTCAATGAGGGATTTTTAATCACTGCTATGTTGAAATTGTAACAAATATTAATACTGTTGTTGACAATATTCATTTTTGTTTCACTACTTTTGGTTTGTTCTGTGTCGTGTTTGTGTCTCCTCTCAATTGCTCTGTTTATTGCAGTTCTGAGTGTTACTGGGTCGGGTTTGGTTTTGGAATTGGATTGTATTGTTATGGTATTGCTGTTTATTGTTTTGTTGGATTGATTAATTAAAAAAAATTAAAAATTAAAAAAATAAATACAAAATAAATAAATAAATTTAAAAAAATAGATTTAAAAAAAATGAGAATCGCGATTCGAATCGATTTTTTCCCCACACCCCTAATATATACATACAGTATATACACACACATATATATATATATATATATATATATATATACACACACACACACACACATGTATGTATGCATATATGTATACACATACACATGTATACACATTCATATACATACACTGTGTGTTATATATATATATATATATATATATATATATATATATATATATATATATATATATATATATATAAATATATATATACATATATATACACATACACATGCATGTATGTATGTATGTATACACATTCATATACATACACTGTGTGTAATATAGATATATATACACACACACACACATAATTATATATAAATATAATGCATATATATATATATATATATATAAAAATATACAACACACACACACACACACACACACACACACACACACACACACACGCACAATAATGATTAAAATAATATAATATATACACAGCACAGCGCCGACAGTATTAAATAACACTGTCATTATAACTGTGGGGAATAGTCACAGCCAGCGCGTGTCTGACAGCAATGTCTTGACGCCAAAGACATGTAGGTCATTGCAGTGCAGACGCCGGAGTCAAGAGCTCAGCAGTGCCAGGAATCAGGTTTATAATTAGAGCGACCCATATTCCGAGCGCCCTCATCGGGTCAGCGGAGCCATTGGCCGACGGAACCTGACTGCGACGCGCTCGTCCGTTGGTGGTGCATCGAGGAACAAAACAAAGCCACAAGAGATCGGCTTCTTACCTTCGGATTTGAGCTTGGTCAGAACAAATATCAGGTAGTTGTTGAAGTCTGGAAACTGGTTAAGCTGCTCCAGTCTCTGTGGGGAGAAGCGGTTGAGGAAAAAAACTACTACAAAATTAGCATGTGTACATGCTGCCCTTAGATGTGAACTTGTGTCACAAATGACATAGTTGTTAACTGCTGCTGTTTATTGATCACCAGCTTCAAGCACCGTGTCACAAGTCCTGAAATACTGCAACCTTTGATAGACGGGACATAAAAGCACAGATCAGGTTTGAAAACATTTTTATCCGAGGACTATAGCAATGACCTTGATCACATGAAAAAAATTAATATCAGTTCATCCTCCAGTCTCAGCGGACATTAGTTGGGAGATATCAAATTCCCACAAGCGCAAAGCACAGAATCTCAAAAACTGACAGACCGACGTAGACACTGATATTATACTCTGTAATTAGTCGCAAGCACACATCTTTAATCCATCCCTTTTATCTATTGACATCATGCCCTGTGAGTAGATATGGCAAAATTCAAACTAGGCCATGGCAAAATAAAAGCAGTCAGTTTAAAAATGTGTTGTTTTTTTTACATGTAAACAAATTTAGGGAATATAAAGTATGAATGTACAAACCCCGTTTCCATATGAGTTGGGAAATTGTGTTAGATGTAAATATAAACGGAATACAATGATTTGCAAATCATTTTCAACCCATATTCAGTTGAATATGCTACAAAGACAACATATTTGATGTTCAAACTGATAAACATTTTTTTTTTGCAAATAATCATTAACTTTAGAATTTGATGCCAGCAACACGTGACAAAGAAGTTAGGAAAGGTGA
>NC_084558.2:42073327-42075827 GCF_033978685.3 Nerophis lumbriciformis | reverse complement strand
ACGTGCCGATCGCACTGGAAGCTAAGGCTATCACTTAGTAGTGATGGGTTGATGAGGCGTCATGAAGTGTTTCGACACATTGTAAAACTGTATTGATACTGTGTCGATACTATGTCACTAAATACTGACATCTGCTGGACATTAAAAATCCCTACAGGCAACCTATGGACCGACTCAACTGACACTGATGTTATGACCTAGTATATACAATAATATAAACCAAGTCATTGTATTTCATTTAGGATTATTTAATATCTTCATTTAAATAAAAATATATTTTATCTTTTTTTAGATACAGTCAATAAATTATGTGAACATGTATCATAGCATGGAAATCTAAGAGAACGTGTTGTGAATGAGGATGCTTGTGGACTGGGAATTTTCTTTTATTTTTTACTTTTTTTTTATTCCAAAAAAACAATTTTTCCAATGTATTAAATTTTAGACGATTTCTCTTCTTAGTCATTATTTCTCCGGCTGTAGAAAAGACCCGCTAACAGGGCACAGAGGAGGCGTCAGTGCGACACAGTTCGCGTATCGGTCACGTGACCGACACAGCTCATGATCGGTCACGTGACTTTCTAAAAGCGGTACGCGCATCGACACAGGGTTTTGCTTTATGAGCTCGACGCATGCGCAGATGCATCGATGTTGCCGGACCCATCACTACTGCGAGGTTCATTCCCCCGGGATGCAAACGGACTACTCCGGACAGGACGTGCAGGTAGGAACATTATTTATTCTTCGAAAATCAGCACCAAAAACAGAAAAACAAGACAAAGGAACAACGTGCCGATAGCACTGGAAGCTAAGGCTACCACTTAGCATAGACTATGATAAAAGCAATACTCAAGTAGCAGGTTGCGTGTATCAAACAAAGAAGCCAGGCCGACTGACCGGCAAAGGCAGGCTTAAATAATGCCTCTGATTAGTGCTCGGGGAACAGGTGAGCGTCCCGAACACCAATCAGAGGCAGGTGAAAATAATAAGCAACCATGGCAACCAAAACAAACTCAGGGGTACACAAAACAGGAACTGAGGGATTCCAAAACTAACCGAAAATACCAAAACATGATCCGGGCCACGGATCATGACAGTTTTATAGGTGAGGGTGAATTCAAAACAATGATGTCACTGTCAAAGAATGGGGAAATGGCACCAACTAATGGAATGTTGACAGTAAAAAACAAAAACAAAAGTATAGCCAATAATTCAGAATACAATATACAAATAGTGTAATATTTAAGTAAATTTTAATTATTCTGAGCCACATCTTATCTTATAACTACTACCATTGATTGTTCCATGATGAAATAACTATAATAAGCCAGTGTCTAAAGATCCATCTTCTTTAAAAGAGCCATTAATTCCATCTCTATAAGGACATTAGGCTTTAGACTTGTTAGTCCATTAGTATGCACTAAATCAGGGGTAGGGAACCTATGGCTCTTGAGCCAAATGTGGCTCTTTTGATGACTGCATCTGGCTCTCAGATAAATCTTAGCTGACATTGCTTAACACGATAAGTAATGAATAATTCCGCTGGTAATCAGTGTTAAAAATAACGTTCAAAATATAAAACATTCTCATGCATTTGAATCCATCCATTCGTTTCCTACCGCACCTGTTCAAGAAGTCGCATTAATGGTAAGAAGTATTTTATTTATTATTGGTTAGCTTCAGAATAATGTTACTAACAAGAATAAGAGACTTATTGTACTCTAAAAATGTTGGTATTACTTAAAAATGCATGCATTTAGTTGTATTCAGTGTTAAAAATATTATATGGCTCTCATGGAAATACATTTCAAAATATTTGGCTTTCATGGCTCTTTCAGCCAAAAAGGTTGCTCTAACCACTAGGCCAGTGGTTCTCAAATGGGGGTACGCGTACCCCTGGGGGTACTTGAAGGTATGCCAAGGGGTACGTGAGATTTTTTTTAAATATTCTAAAAATAGCAACAATTCAAAAATCCTTTATAAATATATTTATTGAATAATACTTCAACAAAATATGAATGTAAGTTCATAAACTCAGTGAAGTACAAGCTCAGGTTTCTCACTAAAATGTCTGTCAAAAAGAACTGTGAAAAGAAATGCAACAATGCAATATTCAGTGTTGACAGCTAGATTTTTTGTGGACATGTTCCATGAATATTGATGTTAAAGATTTCTTTTTTTGTGAAGAAATGTTTAGAATTAAGTTCATGAATCCAGATGGATCTCTGTTACAATCCCCAAAGAGGGCACTTTAAGTTGATGATTACTTCTAGGTGTAGAAATCTTTATTTATAATTGAATCACTTGTTTATTTTTCAACACGTTTTTAGTTATTTTTATATCTTTTTTTCCAAATAGTTCAAGAAAGACCACTACAAATGAGCAATATTTTGCACTGTTATACAATTTAATAAATCAGAAACTGATGACATATTGCTGTATTTTACTTCTTTATCTCTTTTTTTCAACCAAAAATGCTTTGCTTTGATTAGGGGGTACT